>NC_056747.1:710843255-710845755 GCF_019279795.1 Protopterus annectens | reverse complement strand
TTTTGGTTTATTTTTTTAAAATTTATTTTGTGGTATTTTATTTTATATTTGTGTTTGTTTGAATAAATATGTTTATTTTTTTGTTTTTTATTTTAAAGAATATAATTTTTATTAATAAAATTATTTTATTTTTTTTGATATATATATTTTTAATTTAAAAAATGTATATTTAAAATATATTTTTTTAAATTTATATTTGGTTGTTTAGTTTTTTAAAAAAGGGTGAATTTTATTTTTTTTTAAAAAGGGATTTTTTTTTGTTTTGAGTTTTATTTGTTTTGGGGTTTTTTTTAAAAAGGGTTGTTTTAAATTTTTGTAATTTTTTATTTTGTTTTTTATTTTTTTTTAATAGTTTTAATTTAATTTTTTAAATATTTTTTAATGATTTTATAATATATGTATATTTATATTTTGGGATATATATATATATTTTTATTATATATATATATTATATATATATATATATTGTTATATATATAATATATTTTTTTATATATATTTGTGTGTTGTTTTTTTTTATGTGTGTTTTGTAATTATTTTTATATTTTTTTTTTATTATTTATTTTTTTATTAATATATTATTTATATATATATAAATTTTTATATTTTTGTAAAATTTTTTATATTTTTAATATATAAATAAATAGTAATATTTTTTAATATATAGTTATATTATATATATAATATTTATTTTTATATATATATTTTTTAAATAGGTTTTATATAATATATATTTTATATATATATGATATTATAAAATTTATATATATATATATTATATATATATATATATATTTTATATATATAAATATATATTTATAATATATATATTTTATATTATATTATATATATTATATAATATTTTAGTTTTATTATTATATTTTTTATGTTTTTTTAATATTATATATTTATATATTTTATAAAATTTTTTTAATTTAATATTATTAATATAAATATAATGTTATGAAATAATATTATATATATAAAATTTTTTTATTTTTAATTTTAAATAATGTGTATTATTTAAAATATTTTATTTTTGTGTATAAAAATTGTATATATATATAATATTTTAATATTTATATATATATATATATATATATATATTTATATGTATAATTTTTAAAAAATTTTAAAAATATAATTGTATTTTAAAATTAATAATATATGTTATATATAATGTGTATATATAATATGTATATATTTTTGTAATTATATATGTATATATATATATATATATATAATGTTTTTTTTTTATATTTTGTTATATTATTTTTATTTTTTATATATATATATGAAATTTATATATTATTTATATTTTGGTTTTTATAATTGTTTTTGTATATATATATTTTTTGGGTTTTTTTTTTGGGTTAATAATAATTTTGTTAATTTTTTTATTTTAATTTTTTTTAATTTTTAAAATTTTATATATTATTATTTTTTATTTTTGTTTATTTTATATATATTATATATATTTTTTATGTTATAATATGTTTTAATATAAATAATTTTATAATATATGATTAATATTTTAAAATTTTGTATTATTTTTATTTTAATTTTTATATATTTGTAAAATTTGTTTGTATATTATATTTTTGTATTTTATATTGATTTGTTATTTGGGAATTTTATATTTTTGTATATATAATGTATATTTTGTATTTTTATTTTGTATATATTTATATATATATATATTATATATGTGTTTTATTTATATATTTATGTTAATATAAAATTTTAATATTATATTATGTATATATTTAATATATATATTATTTTATATATATTTTGATTTTTAAAATTTATATAATTTTTGTAATATATATATATATATATATATTATAATTTTTAATATATAATATTAAAATATAATATTTTTAATATTATAATTTTATATATATAATATATATGTTTTTGTTTTTTTTTATATTTGTTTTTTGGGGTTTGTTTTTTTTTTTTTTTTAAATGTTTTTTTTTTTTTTTTTAAATATATGTTTATTTTTTTATTTTTTTTGTTTTTTAAAATTGTTTTAATTTATATATATATAGGGTTTTTTTTTATATTTTAAATTTTTATAATTATTTTTTATATATTTTTTATGTATTTTTAATAAATAATAATGTTGTTAAATTTTTATATATATAATATAAAATTTTATAATATTTTTATATATATTATATGTATATTTTAAATAATAATATATATTTTTATATTATTATTATATATATAAATATTATTATTATTATATATTTTTTTGTTTTTTGATTTTATATTTTTTTTTTTTTTTTATTTATTGTTTTTTTTTTTTAATATGTTTTTTATTATAATATTGTTTTTTTTTATATATATAATGTTTTTTTTTTTAAATATTTTATAATATTTTTAAAATTTTTATATATATTTATATATAAATATATTATATTATTTTATAATTTTATATATTTTTAATGTTAATTATATATATATTTATATATTTTTATATATTTTATTGAT
>NC_056747.1:710833255-710838255 GCF_019279795.1 Protopterus annectens | reverse complement strand
GTTTATAAATATGTATTTTATATATATATTATATATATATATAATTTAAATATAATAATAATATAATATATAATGTGTATAATAAAAATTTTTTAATAGGGTTGTTTTTTTTTTAAAATATTTTATATATGTTGTTTTTTAATTTATATATTTTAAAAATTTTTTTAATTTTTTTAAATTGTGTTTTTATTTTATTATATTATTTTTTGTTTTGAATTTTAATTTTAAATTTGTATGTATGTATAATAAAAATTAAAATTTTTTTTAAAAAATATATGTGTATATATTTTATGTTATTATTTTTAAATTTTATATATATATTTTAATATTTTTTTTTATAATTATTATATAATATTTTTATATATATATTTTTATATAATATTATGAAATTTTATATATATATTAATATTTATAATATATTTTAATATATATATGTTTTAATTTATTATTTTGTATATTTTTTTAAATTTTTATAAAATTTTATTGTTTTGATTTTTTATGTTATTATATTTTTTGTTTTTGTTATTTATTTTATATATGTTGTTAATGTATATATTTATTATTTTTTGTTATATTTGTATAATATTTGAAAATTTTTAATGTTTGTATTAATTATATTTTAATAATATTGTTGTAAATATTATATATTATTATTTAAAATATTATATAATATTTTGTAATATATTATATATATTAAATTTATATATTTTTTTTTAATTTTATATATATTATATATTATTTTTTTGGGGTTTGAAATTTTTTTTAAATATTAAAATTTTTTATAAATTTTTTAAATATTAAATTTTTTTTTTTTGTTTTTAAAAATTATTTTTTTTTGTTTTTTTAAAATGTTTATTTATTTTGTATTTAATATGTAAAATTAAAAATTTTTGGTTATATGTTATTATTATATATATATATTATAAATTTTTTTTTTTGGGGTTTTTATATTAGGGGTTTATATATATATGTTTTTTTTTAATATGTATATAGGGGAAATATATATATATTTGTTTATATATATATTTTAATATATGTTTAATATATATTATATATAATAAATATATAATATATAATATATATTATATATATATATTTTAAAATATAAATATTAATATATATATATATTTTTTATTTTTTATTTAATAAAATTTTTTTTATGTTTTGTATATATATTATATATATATATATATTGATATATATGTATAATTTGATATGTAATATATATAATTGTTGTATATATATTATATTTTAAAATTTATTTTATTGTTAAAAATTTTTAATGTATTAATTTATATATATATATATTATATTTTGGTTATGTTATTTTTAAATTTTAAAATTGTTTATATATTTATTATATAATTAATATATATATATAATGTATATGATATATATATTAATATTATATTATATTTTATTATATTTTTGTTTTATTATATTTTTTAATAAAAATTAATTATATTATTATTAAATATATTATATAATTATAATATATATATATATTTTTAAAATATTTTGTTTTTTTATTTTTGGGGTTTTGTTGTATATATGTTATTTTGGGGGATATAAATAAAAATATTTTTGGGGGGGGGTTTTTTGGTTTTTTTTGTTATGGGGGTTTTTATTTTAAAAATAATATATATTTTGGGGAATATGAATTTTTTGAAATTTTTTAATATATTATTATATATTTGTATATATATATATAATAGATATTATTTATTTTTAAATAATATTATTTATATTTATTTTATTTGTTATTATTATATTATATGATATATATAAAAAATTTTTATAAAATAATAATATATATTTTAAATTTTATGTATAAATATATATATATATAATATATATATTTTAATAAAATATATTTAATTTATATATATATTTTTATATTAAATATTTTTAAAATTTTTTATAGGGGGTTTTTTATTTTTTTATTTTTTTATTTTATGTGATAATATTTTTTATTGATATATATAGGAAAATTTTTTATTTTTATATATGAATTTTAAAATATATTTTAATATATATATTGTATATATATATTATTTTATATATTATATTTATATTTTTTTAAAATATATATAATATGTGATATATATATATTTTGTATTATATAATTTTTATATAATATATATAATAATATAATAATGTATAATAATATTTTATAATAATATATTTAATATATATAATAATGATTTAATTATAATATATATAATTTTTTGTTTTTTTTTTTTTTTTTATATTTTTTTTGTTTTTGGTTGTGTATTTTTTTGTTTTTTTTTTTTTATGTTTTTTTTTTTTATTTTTAAAATTATGTGTTTAAAATTTTTTATTTTTGGGTTTTTTTTGTGTGATATATATTTAAATTTTTTTATATAATATATATTTTTATAATGTATTTATAATTTTTTAATTTTGTATAATATATATATTATAATATTATATATGTTTTTTTTAAATATAATATATTATATATATATAATATGTATTATTTTATATATATTTATTATTTATTATGTATATTATATTTTAATTATGTTTTTATAGATATATTTGATATTTTTTTTTTTAAAATTTGTTTTAATTTTGTGTTTTTTTGTGTTTTTTAATTTTTTAAAATGTTAAAAAAAATTTTTAAAATTATTTTTAAAATTTTTGGTTTTTTTATTTTTTGTAAAATTTTTTATATGATTTTTTATATATATTATTAATGTTGATATATTTAAAAATATTTGTATATTTTAATATGAATTTTAATATGAAAATAATTATTATATAATATGTAATTTTATTATTAAAATAATAATATATAATAATAATTTTGTAATAATAATATATAATATTATATTATATAATAAATTTTATATATGTTATATTATATATATAATTATATTAATTTTATATAATATATATATAATGTGTTTTTTTGGGTTGTTTTTTTTTTTGGGGTTTTTTTTTTTATTTTTTGTTTTTTTTTTGTTTTTTTTTTTTTTTTGTTTTTTATTTTGGGTTATATTTTAATTTTTTTAATGTTTTTTTTTGTTATATGTTATATATGTTTGTATATTTTATGTTGTTTATAATTATATATTTTTTTTTTGATTAAAAATTTTTATTATATTATTTTTGTGTTTATAATAATAAAAATTTTGTTTATATATTTTTATTATATATATATTAATATATATAATTTATATATATATATATATATATATATATATATATATTATATATATATATATATATATATATATATATATATATATATATTTTGTTATATTTTATTTTATATTTATATTATATATATTTTTATGTATTATATTGTATTTATATTATTGTTATATATTTTTTATATATATATATTTTATATATATTTTAATTATATATTATATTTTATATATATATATTTTTATATATATATTATATATATATTTTTTAATATATTAAGGGATATTATATATAATGTATAAAATTTGTATATATATTATATATATATTTTATATATAATATGTATATATATATAATTTTTTTAATATATATGTATAATATTTTTTATATTTATTATATATATTATATATATATATATGTTTATATATAATATATATATTTTATTAATATATGTATTTTATTATTTTTTTATATTTATATATTTATTTATTTTTTTTTTTATATTTTTAAATTATGTTTTTATAAAATATGTATATATATGTATAATATATATATTATATATATTATAATTGATTATATATGTTATATATTTTATATATATTGTAATATGTATATATTGTTTTAATATATTTTTTGTAATTTTTGGGGTTTTATATGATATAATATATTTATATATATATTATATGTTATATATATTATATATTATTATAATGTATAATATATATATATATATATTTTATATATATATATATTTAATTTTAATATATATATTTATTATATTTATATATTTTATATATAAAATATATATATATAATTATAAAATAAAAAAATATAAAATATTTTTAATTATAATATATATTATATATTATATATATATATGTATATAATATATTATATATATATAATTTATATTATATATATATAATATTGTTTTTATTTTTTTTTTTTATATTTTTTTAAATTTTTGTGTTTATGATTTTTTAATATATATATGTATATATTGTAATATATTTTATTTTATTTTTTTTTGGGGTTTATATATAATTAATATGATATTTTATATTTTTTGTTTATATTTTTTTTTAATAAAATATGTGATAATAATATATAATATTATATTTTTAATATAATAAAAATATATTTTAGGGGGAAAATAAATAATGTGTAAAATATATATTTTAAATATAATTTTAATAATAATATAATAAAAAAATTTGTATAAAAATTATTATTATAATGTTTGTAGTTTGTGTATTTTAAAAGGGTTTTATTATATTTTTTGTTTTTATTTTTTGTATGTGTTATTATGTATTGTTATTGTGTTTTATATGTATTATTTTTTATATATATTGTTGTATATATTTTATGTATATATGTGTGTATATATTGTATATGTTTTATATTTTGTATAATAATTTTTTATATATATATATATGTTATAATTATATATATATATTTGTGTGTATAAAATTTTATATATAATATATATATGTTGTGTGTATATATATATATATATATATTATATATATATATATATATAATATATATAATATAATATATATTATATATATATATATATATAATTTTTTAAAAAATTTTTAAAATTTTATAAAAAAAATAAGAAATATATAATTAAAAATTTTTTAATAAATAAAATAAAAAAAATTTAATTTTTTATATAAATATTAAATGGAATATAAAAATAATATAAATAATTTTTATGTTGTGCTAGGGCATAACCATATTATAAAACCGACATAACCTACTTAACTGTGACACCATGAATAAAACATGGGGTATGAATAAACATGAATAAGACAAGA
>NC_056747.1:710775755-710828255 GCF_019279795.1 Protopterus annectens | reverse complement strand
TTAAATTAAAAAGCAAATTTAGGATAAAGTTAAGAAAAATATTGTTTAACCCCTTGGGAAAAAAAACACTAAAATGGGGAATTTATAAAAAAAAGTAGGGGGGGAAAAAAAATTTTGTAAAAAGAAAATTTTTAATTTGTTAAAACCTTTTTTTAATTAACATAAATTTATTTTTAAAAAGGGGCAAAATTTTTTTTTAAGAAAGGATAATATATATTAAAATGAACTAAAGGCTTCAAAGATTTTAAAGTTAAAAATTTTATGTAAAAAAAAACTATTATCAAGGAAAGGGACGTAAACAACCTTAAAAATGTAAGGGCCCCTTTAAATGGGGTTTGATAAAAATAGGGTTGGCAAGATAGGGAAAAAATTTTGGGGGTCCCAAAAAAGAAATTTGAAATTTTGGTTTATGCTAAACCCGGGTTTTTTAATTAAAAAAAAATAATTTATATTTAATAAAGGGGGGGGAAAAAAATTTTTTTTAAAGGGTTTTTGGGGGTTTTTTTATATAATTTTAAATATGTAATTAATTTTTAATATAAAATTTTGGTTTTATTATATTATTTTATATATATATATATATATATATATATAATATTGAGAAGAAAATTTTTTGGGGTAAATAATATTTAAAATTTTTTTATTATTTTTATTTAAAATTTTCATTTTTGGGTTTTTTAATTAATTTATAAGCCAAAAAAACTTTAAAACAAAACCCTCTGGGGTACTTTCTTTTAAAAAAACTTTTTAAAAAACCCCTTTTTAAAAATTATTTATGGATTTACTTTTTGGTGGATTTTTTTTAATTTAAATTTTTATAAAATTTAAAAATTAATTGTGTTTTTATGTGTATTTAAATTTTATTAAATTTAAGTTGTGTTTGGTGTATATTATATATTTATATGTTTTTAAAATATTGTTTTAATTAAATTTTGGGGTGTAATTATATTATTTAATGTATATATTTTAATATTTTGGGATTGGATTAATATTATTTTAATTTTTAAAAATTTTTTTATTCATTTAAAAAAATTTTTTTTTTAATTTTAATTATTTTAAAAATTTTTCATTATAAATTTTAATTTTTTTTTCAAGGGGGAAAAAAAAAAAAAAAAAAAAAAAAAAAAAAAAAAAAAAAAAAAAAAAAAAAGACAGACAAAAAAAAAAAAAAAAAAAAAAAAAAAAAAAAAAAAAAAAAAAAAAAAAAAAAAAAAAAAAAAAAAAAAAAAAAAAAAAAAAAAAAAAAAAAAAAAAAAAAAAAAAAAAAAAAAAAAAAAAAAAAAAAAAAAAAAAAAAAAAAAAAAAACATAAAAAAAAAAAAATAAACAAAGGAAAAAAAAAAAAAAAAAAAAAAAAAAAAAAAAAAAAAAAAAAAAAAAAAAAAAAAAAACAAAAAATAAAAAAAAAAAAAAAAAAAAAAAAAAAAAAAAAAAAAAAGGGGTTTTTAAGGGAAAAAAAAAAAAAAAAAAAAAAAACAAAAAAAATTTTTTTTTTTTAAATAAAAAAATTTTTTGTTAAAAAAATTTTTTTTTTTTTTTTTTTTTTTTTTTTTTTTTTTTAAAAATAAAAAAAAAAAAAAAAAAAAAAAAAAAAAAAACCCCTCTTGGCAAAAGAAGGGTTTTTCCCCCCTTTGGGCGGGGGAAAAAAAAGCCCCCCTTTTTTTTTTTCCCCGTATATTTTTTTTTTTTTTTTTTTTTTTTTTAAATCATTTTTTTTTTTTTTTTTTTATTTTTTTTTTTTTTTTTTTTTTTTTTTTTTTTTTTTTTTTTTTTTTTTTCCAGGATAAGAAAAAAGTTTTTAAATTAAAAAAAAAAAAAAAAAAATTTTTTTTTTTTTTTTTTTGCTATATATATATATATATATATATATATATATATATATATATATATATATATATATATCGTTTTTAACCATGGCGGGCATTGAGAACAATACTCAGATCAGTAATAATGCCACCTACTCTGACCCAGAAGCTATTGGTAACACATTAGTGAATGAATTTAATTCAAACTTTGACCATCTCTTCTTGTTTCTCCTCTCAATTCACTTCATGCCACCTCCTATAATCAGCTCAAAAGTCTTAAATGCTCTCTTCAAAACCAAAAACACTAGCTCCATGAGCTCTGGCAACATACCAGTCTGTCTCCTAGTTAGCATAAAACACTGTCTCTCTATCCAGTCTTAGTGTCTCTAGTAGTCATTTGAAAAAATTACTGGATAATTGCAGATGTTGCACTATTTCTGTCTGGATTTAGCCAAAACGTTTACACTTTACCACACACTGTAATTGTGGAACTAGCACAATTTAATATTAATTGTTGTATAACTTATTGGATAGCAAACTGTCAATTGTAAATAATTGTCACTGGTAAATATTGAAAAGATTTATACAAGATGCTTGCATTACAAATGTATTGGAACTGTATGGCATGTGCATATCAAACTGCTTGTATAGGTGTGTGTGTTGAAAAGGGTATTTGCGAAGTGCTGTTTGAAATCTAACAGTGTGCCCTACTGGAAAAGAACAGAAATGTACATGTACTACTGTAATGGTTTAAATGTATATATTTTAATAGTGGAAACTGGTATACAGGAGGTTAACCTCCATCTAGTAAATTTTAGAAAAAGACTGAAATTACTTTATGGCTAAGCCATAAAAGATGGTCTCTCTGTTTTCAATACAGTTAGAGGGACATTGTCTGTACTAGGAAACTTTCTGTATTTTCTTTAGGGTGAAGTAATTACTAGTCTTGAAAGGCTGAAGGAATGCAGTTGATTTGTGACTTCCAGCATCTTGCAGAGGTCTGCGGAAAAGCCCTTGTCTGTATATTTTTCCAGGTAGATGTGAAATACTGCTAGCTTCATCAGTGGTTGTTTTGCCTGGGATCTAGGAGTCAGATGACAAGAAATGTCATTCTGCAAATTAACCCAACAGCAATATTTGAGATTAATTTGAGAAGTCTGTTAGTGAGACAAAGGGCATTCTGTCTTGGACCTGACAACAACTAGAAGATCCATTCACCACATCTGCCTTGCTCTATTAGTAAGTTCTTAGGTTATAGTATAATTCTCTTTGATTCAGTACGTGGCAATGACAGAATGCCAGCGCTAAGTTGTCTTAAGACAACAAGGGTACCAGATACCACAAGAGGTTATATCCGGTCTTAGTAGATGGAAAACAGGCCACTGATGAGAGACCTAGCCTCTGACCTAACCACTGCGAAGCCTGCAATGGTTAAAGAGGAGCACTATTTGCTTGGGCAGTCTTCTCCAGTCAGAGCTTTAGGAGGAACCCCATTCCAAATACCTCTGGCTAGGGTTCACATTGATTGGGAGGGTGGAAAAGGAAGCAAGCAAGTAGGTGTGTTCGATGATTTCCTTGCAGATGTCGTGATAGGGAATGATTTTGATAATGCAGAACATTGTGTGCATGCAGTTATACTCGGTCAGGCATGGAGACAAGCATGTGCGTCTGGGAGCCTGGTATGAGGGCAGCCAGACAGACCACACACTTAAAGCCAGGAATGGCGGGGTTGTTACTTCAGGGAGGGAGCTACCCTGTAGCAGTAAGACTGAAGGTGAGCCACAGCTGCTGGTGGATACTGGTGATCCATTGGACTGAGTGGCTGCAAGGGCAGAGGGTGAGTAATACTCATGCTGACAGTGAGGAACCACTGTCAGAGGATGCCAGTCTTTTGTGGAAGGGGAGCTGGGAAGGGGTTACAGAGAGAGAGTTGACACGGTCTCAGCTCTCAGGCCCTACATTACAAGGCTTGAGGGAGGTAGCCAGGGAGGCACCTGATTCTCATGGAAAAGGGGAATCAGTATACTGGGACAAAGGTTTAATCTATAGAGAGTGGACCACTGAGGAAGAGCTACGGGGTGAGAGAATACAACAGTTGGTAGCGCCCAGACCCTACTGTCTGTCACTTCTAGCCTTAGCCATTGATATTCCCTTTGCAGGTCATATGGGCATAAAGCATGCCAAGAGATGTATTATGTAGATCTTTTATTGGCCTGGGATTTTCAGGGATGTAACAGAGTACTGCAGGACCTGCAAGCAGTGCCTAAAAAAGTAGGCAAGGCAGGCGACACTGTCAAAGCTCCTTTGACTCTTTTGCCTGTGATTGAGGAGCCATGTCACAGGGTAGCTATGGATATTGTGGGGCCTCTGAGTACCCTATGTTCCACAGGGAAGAAATGTATCCTAGTGGTAGTATACTATGCTACCAGATACCCTGAAGCAGTGGCCCTGTCCTCCATGGAGGCAGAAAAGCTGGCAAATGCTTTGACATTTTCAGCAAGGTAGGTTTCCCAAAAGAAATACTGACTGACAGAGCTGCCAATTTCATGTCAGACCTGCTGGCTTGTCTGTAGAAGCACTGTAGAATGAAGCACCTAAAGCCCACCACCTGCCATCCCCAGACTAATGGTCTGGTAGAGAGGTTAAACTCTACACTAAAGACCATGCTACTGGCATTTGTAGACTAGTTTAAGAGGGAGTGGGACAAATATCTGCCCCATCTGTTTGTGTACAGAGAGGTTCCCCAGGAATCCATTGGTTTTTCACCCTTTGAGTTGCTCCGTGGGCATGCAGACCTTTACATTTGATTCACAATGACTGGGAGGATGTGTGAATACCAGGAGGAGTCTGTTGTGGCATACATCCTAAACCTCAGGACAAGGCTCAGGAAACTCTGGCTTGGCCCAGGAGAACCTGGCAAAACCCCAACAGCAGAAAAAGGTCTGGTATGACAGGAATGCTCAAGTTAGAGAGTATGCTGTGGGCCAGCAGGTTATGGTTCTCATTCCTGTCGGACACAAGCTGCAGGCAGCTTGGGAGAGACCCTCAAAGTGGTAAGAAAGGTCAGTGATGTTAACTACATGGCAGAACTGCTAGGCAGGAGGTAGAGGCACAAACTGCACTATGTTAACATGATGAAACCTTACCATGATAGGGAAGGCCTTGTGCAAAGTATTTGTAGTAAAAGGCAGGAGGAGTCTGAGGGGGATCTATGGCTACAAGGAGCCAACCAGCAAAATCCCAATTTACTATAATGGAGCCTAGAGTTACAGGCATATGATAGGACAGTGCAGCACTGTACTGGTTCAGCAATGCAAAGGCAGTTAAAATCTCAAGACAGGGTATGGGGTAATGTATTCCCATATAAGGCTCATTCCTCTGAAGCAGTGTTTCTCAAGGGTCACTTGGAGAAAAACTACCTAGAGTCTTCAAGGGGGGAAGAAGTGTGACAAAAGGAGATAACCAGATAGCTGGAATTTTGTATATAAGTCATTGGTGAATATCTAAAGGATTTTATGAAAGATGCTTGCGTTACAAATTTTTTAGAACTGTATATCATACTATATCAAACTGCTTGTTACAGATGTGTTGAAAAGGGCATTTGCAAAGTGCTGTTTGAAATGTAACCACAGTGTGCCCTACTCGAAAAGAACAGAAATGTACATGCTGTATTGTAACTGTTTAAATGTATATATTTCTGAAGAAGTCAACTGTAATTTGTGACGAAAGCGCTAAACATTAAATTTTATTCTTTGTTCCTGTGGTGTCAGCTCGCTTTGTGGTTTCCCAATTTATATTTTAACAGTGGAAACTGGGATACAAGAGGTTACCCTCAGTCCAGTAAATTTTAGAAAAACAAAGTACATTACTTTATGGCTAGTCATAAAAGATGGTATATTTCAGTTTTCAATACAGCGAGAGAATGTCTGTACTCGTAAATGTTCTGTATTGCCTTTAGGGTGAAGTACTAGTCTTGAAAGCATGAAGGAATGCACTTGTTTTATGACTTCCAGCATCAGCCAGAGATCTGAGAAGCCCTTGTTTATATATTTTTACAGGTAGATGCTAAATACTGCTAGCTTCATCAATGGTTGTTTTGCCTTGGAACTAGGAGTCAGGTAACCATAAATTATGTCATTCTGCAGGATATCCCAGCAGTAATGTTTGAGATATTAATTTGAGAAGTCTTTTAGTGAGATAGAGGGCATTCTCTCTTGGACCCGACAACAGCTATGAGATATATTCACCACATCTGCCTTGCTCTATTAGTAAGTTGTTAGGTTATAGTATAATTCTCTTTGATTCAGACAGGAATATAGTAAAGCTTTGTTTAGAAGTTTTTCTTTCTTTGAGTCTTTCCTGCAGTGTTTTAAATATTTCCTTTGTTTTTACCTCTGATGCCACTGCATTTGTACGTTTAGTATTGTCTTGTTTTATTATTAAATACATGTAAACCTTTCATTGTGGCTGATCTGTGTAGAGATATTTAAGTTTTCAGAGTATTTGCGTATTTATTTGGTGACAGTGTGGGCCCCTCCTAATAGCCTTGCTGTTGTTCAAACTGCCATTTGTGTTTATAATATTGCACAGTAAGTTTGGGCACCCTTTGTTAAGGGCCTTAAGTAGCTGATAAGGAGTTGACTGTTGGCAGTGGTAACTACCTTATCTGGGCAAAAGGGGGCATAGCTAGTCAATCTTGTCAGCCTTTCCAGGTGTGTGTGTGTGTGTGTGTGTGTGTGTGTGTGTGTGTGTGTGTGTGTGTGTGTGTGTGTGTGTGTGTATAAATCAAACCTCAAAGCATGTGTATATCAGCTACTTCAGCATGGACATGAAGCACTGGTTGGACAGAGGGGGTGCTGGAGGTCTTGGCTTGGTCACTCAGCTGAGATCTCATCTCTGTAGCTCCTGTTCCAGTGGGCAAGTCTTACTGGGGATCTGGAGAAAGAGTGAGAAACCAGCCCCGGACTGACTGTGGTCTCTGTGTGCTCTTAAGTGAAATTTCACTTGGTGCAGAGAGCTGCATCTAGAAATACTGTGTGTACTTGTCATCCTCAGTGTACGTCCCACACTGTTGCCAGTCATGAGTAGTGAGGCTCCTTGATTACTGGTCCAGTGGCGGGTTGTCACATATGCACTTCTCAAAAAGATAGGTCATCAGTATTATCCCACAGTTTTTTTGTTTTGGGGACATTTCCCTTTGGCAAATATTCATGTCCAAGCTGAAGTTTCGAGTTCTGGCTAACTAAGCTTGCTGATGATTGCAAACTCTGAGCTGTCATCAACTCACTATATGGCTTCCATATTCTCTAAAAGGGACCTAATCTGCGCAAACTACTGGTGTCAGGTTCTCATGGTCTTTAGCTCTGTGCAAAACAGTGCAGTAGTGTTCTCTTTGGGAAGTAAAAACACTCCTGCACTTACCTCAAAAATTATACTTCTCTTAAAATGAATACCGTCATGAGGGAGATGGGTAAATTCACAGACATCAAAACTCTCTAGACCACCACGTAACAGCTGTCATTATGAAATCCTTTTTATGTAGTGTAGTTAACTAAAGGATTGCCCTCCAGGTCCAAGTAAATAAAACTACACCTCTACTCCTGCTTTATTAGACCAAAGTAGAATCTAATTTCATACTTCTCTCCAAGCACACTATACCCAACTAATAGAAAAACATCTACCTACATATCTTCCTAAACCTAATAGTGCCTCTGCACTTGACTGGATTCTGGTCTCCCACCCTAAACTCTATCACCACCCAATATCCTTACCTGACTCTGACTACTCTCCTGTATGCATCCATTTTCACATCTGCCTAGACCTCATAAATTTAAACAATGTCAAAAGCTTACTTCAACCCTGACACTTTTAATTCCTCTTTCTCTCTGCTATTGATTGGTCCTTCTCTTAACCTTACCCCTTGATGAAGCTGTTCTACAATTTAACTCTATCTTCCAAACACACTTGACTTTATTGCCTCTCCTAGAACAGTCAGGGTCAAATTGCAATACTCCCCATGGCTTACTAACTCTGCTCGGTCACTCATACAGTATAGAGATAAGGCTTGGAAACTCTGGACCAAAGCCAGATCTCCCACTCATTATCAAAACTACAGGAATCTCCACAATTTGGCCTAAAATCAAAAACATAGATAAAAAGAACTTCTGTCTCACTTCCCCAATCTACTGAAACTAGAAACCGCAAAAAATTCTGGACAACTATTAACCAAATTCTCACCTAGGGAATCTATTAACCTGCCCCAATTACACTGCATCCATTTTTATTTCATACTTCATTGACACCAGCAGTAAACACATGCAGACTTCTAGGCAAAACACTATTCCACTCCACCTCTTACTCCTACCACATAAATGCCCTTTTTCACTGACCTCAGTTCCTACCAACTATATAAAAAAAAAAAAAAAAACTCCTCCTCAAACTTAAACCTTGCTCCCAGTCTGCTGATAATCTCCCGCCTTCCTTACCAAAGACTGCTGCTGACTCCATAACATAACCTGTTTCCATTCTAATAAATCACTCTATTAATGAATTTACTGTCCCAACTTTATGGAAAAAGATTCCACACTATGCCCATTCATAAAGGTAGAATGTCTGTAGACCTATCGCCATACTTTCCCCCTCTCTAAAATTCTAGAACATTGTGTTCACAAATTATGGCCTATCTCACTAAAGAAAACCTAATCACTCCCACTCAACACCGCTTCTGCCCACATCACTGCACATCTACTGCACTTATATCCTTCACTAACAGTCTCCTTAGCCAGAGACAACAATATGCTAGTGTCCTGCCTCCTCATAGACCTCTCTAAGGCCTTTGACACTCTCCCCCACCCCATTTTACTCTCCAAACTCACTGAACTCCGTCTCTCCATCAGATATTCCTTGGTTCAATAGCTACCTCACAGGAAGACGGCAATCTGTTAAATGGCGTTCTGCTCTCTCTCCCTTTCTCTCCATCAAAATGGGTGTCCCTCAAGATTCTATCCTGGGCCTCTCCTCTTCAACATCTTTACTAATGGACTCCCAGTACTCCTGTCCTCAGTCATCCCCTCATACAGTGTGCAGATGACGCCACAATAATCACTGTTGCTGATAGTCCATCAGACCTGCTGCATGTGACACAAGTCTTTTAATCCCCTGAAACTTGGCTCACTAACCATCAACTCATTTTAAACCTTAAAATTACTAAACTTGTTTTCCTCCACAAATCTCTACCACCTCAAATCCTCATTCACCATCTCCTCCCTTAACAACTATCTTTGCTGATACCTACACTAAGCTCCTTAGAGTAATCATAGATGACCAGATTAAATTTGACCGCCATGTACTTCACTATATCAAACAAGCTCATCAAAATCTTGGCCTACTGTATAGAAATAAAAGGTTTCTTACACCTGTCTCTCGAAACTCACTTTCCCAAGCTTATCTTCTTTCTTACTTTTTCTGTAGCTTATGCATCTTAGCCAACTTGCATACCTCTCTACTTTGCAAACTTGAAACCGCCTACAACAAAGTTGCACGATTTGCTGCTAATTTACCATCTAAATCTCTCCACCTCCTTGCTCTCAGGACTCTTAACTGGCTTGACTTTTCTAACTGACTTCTAACTCAACTCCCTATAATTCATGCTATCCTTAACCCCACCTTCTGACCTAGCATCTCCTCAATTATTTCTCTCTATACTCCCCCTCGTTCTCTTGGAAGCTTTGACCAATGTCTCTCAGATATATAAACCTAAAAAATCCTTGGTCAAAAACTTTACAGCTTTTCCACTACTCTATCTTGGAATAAACTACCCATGTCTCAAAAACATTACCCTATACCCTTGCATTCAAGAAATCTCTAAACTTCTTACTCAGCTCCAGGATATATCACTGTCGTCATTCCACTTGATTCCTTTCCTCTTTGCTCCATTCCCTTACCCCACTTGTCCCTGTCCCTACATGTCCTTCCTTCATTTTCCCCTTTTCTTTTTTTCTTTTCTTCTATCTTTACATGGTATTTTAATACTTCTCTCCTGCTAACTTCATTAGTTTGTCCAGGCAACTAACCACCTTTAATCCTACTGGCTTTATAGCCAGTATATTTATATCTATGCCAAATTCAGCTCATTAATCAATATGTGATTTTTATTGTTTTTGTGTACTGATGGCAATTCTGATATTTATATCTTGACCTGTTAAGTACCTGCTCTTGCTATTACTTCATTATGTAAGTATATTTGGTATTGTACTCTAAACTTCTTGATTTTGTCAAATTGTACTGTTTCCATAGAACTTTCTTAATTGTGTTGTGGATCATTTCTTCCCAGGCCTTTGCTGAAAAAGGGCATTTGCTCAGTTGGACTAGTCTGTTTAACAGATGTCAAATAAATAAAACAGTCCTTCCTTGCCCGAAAAATATATGGTATCAACTTCTTAAGCTGCACAGAACATTTACAAGTTCTTTTAGTTTGTTCTATTGCCCACTGACTTCTAGGTGGCGACTTAGGTGGCAACTTATGCTTAGCTTGCAAGGCTGGAAATGACAGTGTCCTATATCAGATTTTGTGTTTTCATAAAACAGTGCCACTAATACCCCTTCTAGGAATCAAAATCTGCACATACTACTGCCAAAGGATCCCGTCTCCTAAATATGGAATAAGCACCAGCTTGTTTACTTCGTCTTGGCAGTTGGCACAGAGGATTAAGACTATGAGCAATTAAGGAGCTACTTCCTACGGTACAGAGTTTGATTCCCCCATCCTTCATTTGCCTACTGTGACCTTAAGCAAGTCACTTAACCAGACAGTGCTTTGGGACAATTGGGAATTTGTGCTAAGCTCATTAATGGTCTCTTAAACTGTGTGCCTAGTAACTACCCATAAACCTAATCAAACAGCCTGTCTCCTTGTATCTTCAAATCCAACCTGGATGAGTGAACAGGTGATCCTTACATTTCTATTTCTTCAGACTGTTTATGGAAAAAGGGAACAAGTTAGTGCTAGTTGCAGCAGTGGCTAAGCTCTTAATGGTATAATTGTCTGATAGGCTGGTACGTTCCTGTGAAACTATAACAGATGTAAATCATTTCCATATGATTTTGTACTTTTTATAATGTATTGTAATGATTGCTGAGATTTTCCTTGTAGATAATAGTTGCTAGTGCTTTAACATTCTTCAGCAGATGTTTTTGCTAACTTGGCTTTTTCTTCCCTTTATAAAAAGCTACAGCATCAGATTGAACAAGCTACAGCTGATCTAAATTTCTCAATGGATCAGATTCAGCTGCTGAACCAAGAAAACAAGGAGCTAGAAGCAGGTGAATAAAATATCATTTTGAAGTTTTTTGGCTCATTAGTTTATCCAGTACATGTTTACATTAGACAACCTGGTAAAACTGAAGTAGCACTGAGTAAAATTGTATATGATAGCTCATCTTGTTGGGAAAGTGAAGTACATGACTCTTTTTGAAAACAATATTTCTTAGACTGAGATTGCTGGAAGACTACTGTGCTGTTTTGCTGCTTTACGCTGTTCTTGTACAGAAATTCTTCTACTTTATGATGTATTATGCCGTATTTTTTATGTATTGTGTCTCCTTGATAACAGCTGGTGGCTGAGTACTTACAGATCTCAGTAATACTACATGTCCCAACAGGCAGTGTAGACATTGTATTTATTGGTTGTTTTCAAGTTTCGGTAGTAGATTTTATGTATATATATATATATATATATATATGTGTGTGTGTGTGTGTGTGTGTGTGTGTATATATATATATATATATATATATATATATGTATATATGTAATATATATATATATATATCTTGGTATCTGTATCTTATGATAGCTGGCTATTGAAATGGTGTTTTTTTCTGTCCCATTGTTTTGCCCTTTATCAGTCATCTAACTTTAGACCGCAGAAGAGCTCCCATGGGTGCATTAATTTGTTCTTACCCCTACCTTTTACTTCAGTAACCCAATGTGATGTAGGTTGAAAGGAATCTGTCACAAGTGGAAGAGCAAGAACCAGTGAAATAACTCTAGGTGTTGTGTGACTGTAGTGAGACTTGTTCCTAGGCATTGTGCCTCCAGTGTGACAGGATGCACAGATACATGTGCACTGAGTCACTGCAGGTATTAACCACCACCATTCAGGGTATCTTTAAGTGCATCTCTCTTGATTGGCTGTTATATTTATGTTGCATTTAGGGGGGCTAACCTGTCCCAGAGGACACTTCTGCAGGAAGAGGAAGAGCTGGCCCTTTGCTTATTTCTTCCCTCTCTGCATGATCTGTGACACTTTAGGCATTAATTTAAATAGGGCATATGGGTGCTATAATCTTGTACCAAGGATCTCACCTAAAATTGTTTTGGAAATACACAAATTAGTTATTTGGACTGTGTATATTAAGATATAGATTATATTTTGTTTATTTCTTCCCTCTCTGCATGATCTGTGACACTTTAGGCATTAATTTAAATAGGGCATATGGGTGCTATAATCTTGTACCAAGGATCTCACCTAAAATTGTTTTGGAAATGCACAAATTATTTATTTGGACTGTGTATATTAAGATATAAATTATATTTTGTTTTTTATTAATTAGATGTGTATTCTAGGCGTGGTATATACATGTTTACTCATGCCATCCTTTGGGTATACAGTCCGTTTTTAAAGAACTGTTCTTCCTCTTTCAACCCATTAAGCTTTGCTTTGTAGTTGAGCTGTGAGATAGTCTGGCCAGCATCAGTGCTGGCTAATTGAAAGGCAGTAGAACTCAACAGAGAATTGTCTTGATCTTGCCTTTTGAAAAATGGATGATATTCTAAGATAGAGTTGCAGTTTCCTGTTCTCTCTTGTCTTGTGTCTTCCTGATTTAGTACCCTGGGTTGTTGAAACAGTACTTGCAAGATACTTCACCCACTGTTCATGTATCTCTTTCTAAACTGATAGCAGCAACACTGAATTTAGTGTATTTCACCAAGGTGAGAGCAAGGCTGCTGTTCAACACATAAATGTTTAACACTAAAATGCAAACACAAATGTGAGATTTTGTTAAAAGGAATTCTAACTCCAAGGTACAGGGATCTTAAAACTAATACACATGAGTAGCAGGGTTGTTTTGCCATCCATTTGTTTTTTCTGCTGTAGATTGAATTTGTGCTGGTCCACATGGAAGTAATTTGCATCTTGGAGTTTGTACTTTTTAATGTTAGACACTAAAAGTACTCTACCAGTTTCTCGAAAGTACTAGGTGATGTGGCTGTGCTTTTTGATGATCTGTTCTTCATGTGAGGTTAGTAAAAAGCAAATGAGCTTGTGTTCTGAACATGCTGCATAGCTGCTAAATGCTTGTTGTGCTTTAGGAATAATAATGTTTCTGAATAAAAAGATTAGGATCATACTTTGAGGTGCTCCTGCAGCAGTAAGTATGAATAAGACATGCAGCATCAAACACCAGTATCTTAGAATATACTTTTCCTCTAAGTCGTGCTGAAGACTGACCACTTGGCTTATGCAACCTAGCTCTGCTACTCAAAGAATTTCTTCCATTTTCCCACAATTTTTCTATTGTGTAAAGCATGAGGCTAGAACTGTAAAATTCAGAATCATTGCACTGCAATAATTTGGGCACTTCTTGGTAATCAATCACAGTTCAACAGGTCCTTTTTCTCCAAACCTTTCCCACTTCTTGCTGTTGTCTGTGGTGGTAGTGCACATTAAAACATCATGCCATGACTATATGAGCATGACTAACTCATGAGCTTGAGAGTTCCTTTCTGACATTTGCAAGTTTCATATCTTGATTCTGTTGCACATTGGTGAAACATTCTTAGCCTACATTCATTGCCTACATTTAAATCATTGGAGTATCTGTTTGACCATTAAATAACCAGCAAAGACCTACAGAGTCATTGTTTGCACTACCTCAGGGAAGGACACAACATAAAGTACCGACGTAAGTGATTCTCATCTCCTGCAAATTTTCGAAGTAGTAACTTCTGGCATACCTTTCTGTCCAGAAAATGGCAATAGTTTATAGTTCCTTCTGCAGAGTCATTGGTAGGGTCACACATACTGTTCTAGTTCTCAGCTGGATCACTATCACAAGCACTGTAAGAGGTAGGCCATCATCATACCCTTGTTAAGATAAGTCCTGTTTTGATTAGCTACTCTAGTCTCTGAAAGTTTGGAACCTGCCCTCGGCTAGCAAGTATTTGATCTCTGTCATGTCCTTCCTTTCACAGCAGGGTTCAGAGGAAGCTCACCCACTTCTTCCACATGGAGTGGTTGATTTTAGGGAATAGGCACCATCCTTGCACTTGTCTGTTAGGAGTTCCTTGCTGACAGGCCAGGTCCTTCTCCCTGTTCCTTCAAAGTGTTGGAGTCTTGGATCACTCTCTTAATGGAGTCTGTCAACAAGAATGTCACTCAAGCAACATGAGAAAGTCTAGGGTGAGTTACTGACATGGCATCTAATAATCCAGTCCCATATGATCTCTGGTCTAGTAGGAGACCAGAAACCACAGCATTTTGCCACCTTGCTACTAGACATTGTCTAAAGGGCAGGACTAGGGTGGTTTATACTTCTATTATGCTGGGACTTGTAAATGCCAATCTACTCTACTGCTAGAGAAGCCTTCTTCCCTCGAGTGTGAGCTTAAGGAGGAGGTGGACAAGATTCTGGCTACAGTTTCCTGAGTGGGCTTCTAGATAGGCCACTTTGATAATGTAGCTAGGGTGAAAGGCTTGGGTGTATTCTTTTCAGAATGACTTGGCTGTGAATGTCCTTCCTAAAAGCAGACTAGAAACTCCATCCATTTGTTTTATTTAACATTTGTTTACTGAGAAAGTCCCACTGAGGCAGATCACATTTCCAGCAGAGGCCTGGGGAGAAATGCTCCAGACACGTCTTTGAAATGTGGAAGGAAACCCACATGAACACAGGGAAGACATGCAGAATCTGCACAAATGCCCCATACACAGGGGAGTTTTCTTTGACTAGCCCTCTTGATACTTAATGGATAACATGTCGAAGAAGCAGCAGCACCAAGTCCTTAAAACACTGTAGAGGAGCTTAACTCTTACCCTGTTTTGGAACAGCCTGACCTAAAAGATGAACATTTCATGTAGAACAAGGCAGTCTTTGAAGTGTTACTCATTTTACCCCTTCACCTTGTAGCCTTGTGTCCCAAGAGACAAATTTGTGGCAGACTTAGTTATAGCAGTTCTGACTGTCATTTGGGTTGTTTTTGGTGGAGGATATAATTCTTGGTTTGCCCTTTTTGGTAAACTTTCATATGATCACATTTTACAGCTCTTAGGTTATTTCACAGTAAGATCTATATTAAGAAACCAAACCAGATCTGCACATCTCTTGAAAATGAACCATTCTGTATTCATGAAGGTGGCCATACCTTACAGAATGCATCTTTCAAAATAGGGATTTTTTTTTATATATTTGAGCTTTTTCCTGGACATTTTTTTCACATAGTTGGATTTTAAACATCTTTAGTCAGCATCTCTGGTACATTTTCTAGATTGTGACTGCTGGAGGGAGTCCGTACCCTTCTTTCATGAAACGCTTTGAGGCTATCATTGGAAATGCCTGCATTCTTGACATTTTGTTGTCTTGTGTCTAGACTGGAGATTCAGTTGATTTCTTCTTGGTGTGGGTTTCAGTACAAGGTGATTCTACTTCTGTTGTCATTATTTGTATAGCATTTTCAACAAATGGTAGTCAAAGCCTTGCAGGAGGATCTGTCTTTCAATGTCAATATGTTGGACTGTGGTGGGCTCAGCCCTGCAGTGAGCATTGCTATAATCACTGGCCAGGGCAGAGTGACCATAAATCATGAGAAAGTTTAATAAATCTCATCCCAGAATTGCCTTTTTAGTTGCAGAGCTGGAGGATTTCAAGTGCTGATAACTTCTGCCCAGAAAAATGGCCCAATAAGTCATTCATTAGGCAGTCTTTGAGAAATGCAGTTCAAAATCCAGAGCAGTCTTTATTATGGTATTTTCACACTTGAGGGTGTTTATGTTGAAGTAAAATGTGAGGTGTTGGTGGTTGCAGTCATCTCACACTTGTGGACTATCTTTTGTTGGCAGACCCATGTCTTGAGATCCTGGCATGGTTGAGGGTTCCAATGTCCAAGTGAGCTTTCCATTATTTCTTACCAATGCTTCACTGTCAGGATAAAAGTTTCTCTTAGCTTTGCTGCAATTAAGGGGATATGGCTTCTCCATCCTCCAGGGTAATGGAGATTCAACGTCAAGCACATTGGAGCTTCAGGACTTTGGAAAATAATCTGCTTTTAGATGTCTATTATCAGTCTATACATGAAGAAGCTGTATGTCTTCTTGCCACTTCACTCATCGTCAGTAAGTTCAGAGAAGACCAACCAAAACTAATTATTGTCATTTCATGATACCCAAAAATGATGCGGCTTCTGGTTCTCATATCCATGGTGGTAAGGAAGACTCCCATTACTGACCAAGGGGTTCAACACAGACAAATTCCCATCTGCTTATCAGAATCTAACTTCTGTTGTATATCTTCAGACACCCCTCCCTCCCCTGAACTTCCTACAGTGGTATTAGAAGTTACTGGTACTACCAGGAGGCCTTCTATTAGCAGAATTATGCTGCCAAAGGGAAGCGTAATCCATTTTTGCAGCAGTCCTGCACAACCCATGCTGGACAGCTTACAGGTCATCCTAGTTTATTACTGGTAGGTGCAATAGTTTGATAATCTAGTATTCTATAGTCAAAGTGCATATATCAACTTTTTTTTGCCCATCATGACCTTGTGGGTGACAGGGCTGCCAACACTGGTTGGTCAGGCATCTTAGCCCACCTTTGAAGTACCCGTTCCCTTGTTAGTTTTGTACAATATGCTTGACAGGTTTCTCTCATTGATCACATTCTTTTAATGACCATAAAATGATTCTTGGAAAGTGCTCTTTTCGATAGTTATGTCTTGGGAACAATAGCTGTTTTTTGCAGGAATATGGCCATCTCTTTTGTTCTCTCTCAAATCTGATGATATAACTGTTCCTGAACCAATGCTTGCCCATCTTGGGTATGTGCACCATCAACTTATGTTTCTCTTGAAGTGGACACATCAGTTTAGGAAGTCTGAACCGCAACTTTGCTGACAAGTCACCAAACAAACCCTTACAGTGTGGATTACCAATAGCATTATCTTTTGGCATCAGGGGGTTTTGCCATCTTTTGGGTAATACTGAGTTAGAAAGTTCAGTTCCAGTAGAAATGTAGCTGCTTCCATTGCTTGCTACAAAACATCTCCATTTCATTGGCGGTATCTCTGTCATGCCATTTAGTTAGGTTACATTTTCAACGAGCTCTGTGATTTCAATGGTGATTCTTGGATTATTCATTCAATCTCTGATTATTGGTCCTCTGGCTGTACTTTTGAACCTTCCACTTTGGTGGTGGTTCTGTTTGGTGCTCAACCCAATCATTGAGCTGCCAATGAAGGTTCAGAACATTAGACAAACTGTATAGGTTCTTACTGTATCAGTTGCTCTAAGACAGAGGGTTGTCTTTAAGAGGTCCCACGATAACATTTATTCTGAGCACCAATTCCACAGATGGTATTTTTTCTTTCTCTCTCTGGAAATTCCTACTTGCATGATGGACAGTTGCACATGCTAATTGCTTATTTTGCATTGACTAAATAAGTATACAACTGATGTAAATCTTTATTCATTCCTTACTGTTAGGACTTCAGTTCTGTCATCGGAACCGACATGACTGTTACCAAGCTCGCGACAACCAAAAACTTTCAGCTAAGACCTACCCATAATGCCCCTCTCATAGTCTCTTCAGATCTTGTTTGCCGTGTTCCTCGTCAGATGTGCCAAGCCTTCTCTCTCTAGCTAAGTGTCGCATTTTTGTGATTTATCTATATCACTACTTCCTCTAGTCAGTTTTTCCATATATATATTCTTTTCATCTGCAAACTTATATACTTGCTTTCTAAAACCTACCCTCTACCTTTGGTAGCTGCTTTTATACCATCATTGGTATTGTCCCTCCCCACTACCTTTGATAGGCCCTTCCCTACAACTTTGTGGTATTTCTTAGTACCATTGTTGGTACTCCTCTCTTTTCTATCTGTTTAAAAAAAAATTTTTTTTAACCTTGTTTGGTTGGTTAAATTGTAGATGTCCTTCATGGATGCATCTGCAGTCATAACAAATGGGTTGTCCTGTCGTTAGGCAGCCCTTCAGTCGGCCGGATTCCAAAGTCTGGGTCCGGCTTCGGCTGATGTCGCGCTTCACCCGACGTCATCTCTGCTGGTCTTCGGGTATAAAGGCATCAGCCGACGCCATTTTCCTCAGTCTTTCTTGCCGCGTGGCGCCCGAAGCAGAAGCTGTTTGCAAGTGCCGGTCGGTCAGATCCAGAGATTACTACTACCGAATACTACTTCGAAGACTTCTAAAAAGCTAAGTACCCCGTTGGGGACTCTTTCTTGCCTCAGCCGATGTCAGAAAAAGTCAATAACTGTTTAACTTGTGGGAAACAAATACCTCATAAAGATTTCCACTCTTACTGTTTGCCTTGCTTAGGCCCAGACCACGGCGTAGCAGCCTGCTCGGCCTGTGCTTCCTTCAACCGACGCTTAGGCATCGGTCGGAGTTTGCTGAACAGTTTTTCGGCTCAGATTTTGCGTACATTATGCCGTCGGATCCTCTGACTACCCAAATTGTTAACGCAAAGAAAAAGACCGACACTCGCGGTCCGCGGTTTCGGACGAAACCACGGTTAAGCAAGCCGCGAGTGTCTCTGTTTCGGCGAAACTGAGAAAACTGGTCAATCTTCAGCGAATCCATGACTACTACTGAGGCTCCTGCTACCTTACCTGAATCAGCCTCAGAAATTTTGCCTACAACTGTGGTTCCTACTGATCTATCAGACACCATCCCCTTGGATATCTCTACCCCAGCACGTGGTGCTGCTAGGCCTCCTGCAGCCATGTCTATTAAGGCCTTTGCCAGGGCTAAAGCAGCCAAATCAGCTAAATCAGTGCCTGTTAAACCACCCTCACTCAGGCTCACTTCTAGTTCACAAATGCTTACTCTGGCAGAAGATTTAATATCCTTAATTAGGGGATCCCAATCTCACCCAGACAGGGCCTCTCAGCCACCAGAAAAGAGACCTAGAGCAGAGCCCCCCGAGCCTGTCTCCTCTGATGATTCTGCGGATGACTCGGACATTACAGACCAGCCAGAGGCTCCTTTTTCCAATTATGAAGATTCAGATGCTGAAGAATCCATTCCAGCTGCCTCTCCACCAGAGGAATTCTCCTTTGGGGAAACCTTACATGCCATGAGAGAACAATTCCAATGGCAGGGACAAGATTTCTCAGATTCAAGGAAAAGGCTTAGGACTTTTCTGCACTTACCACAACATAGGCCCTTAGCTATACCTCCTGTCCTACCTGTTGTGGACGATGCATTTAATGATGTCTGCACTGCACCTGATTCTTTACCTCCAGCCCCTGCCAAACCAGATAGATTTTACAGGGTGCCAGACACTCATCACCACCTATACAAGGCCCCACTTGCAGACCCGAAACTATATCCCAGGGGCCTAAGGCAGTAGCCTCGACCACAGCAAAACCCTATTCCTCTGAAAGGGAATCCAGGTCCTTAGAGATGGGGAAAAAGTCTACACCTCTGCTACTCTCTCAGCTAGAGCTTTAAACTGTCAGTTTCACATGATCCAATACCAAGAGTTTATGCTTGATCAGTTAATTAAAAAGTTGTCCTCTGATGAATCTTTAGATAAGAAATATGTATTAGAAATGGTGAATAACATCCAACAGGTTAGTAACCATTCTTTAAAATGTGGCTATGATGCACTGGAGGCTTCATTTAGATCAGCCATGACTGGCACAGTGATAAGAAGGCATGCATGGTTGAAAGAACAGGTCTTGCCGGATCATGTTAAAGCTAAGCTATTGGATGCTCCTATGGATAAGGCCAGTCTATTTGGGGAAACCTGCCCAGCAGGTAATGAAGAAAATGGAAGAGAAGGCAAAATCTGTACAAACAGTTAAAGATTTCCTACAGGTTCAGCCCCCAAGGTTTAGCAGGAACTGGCCTGCCAAAAAATGGTCCTTTCCTGACTCCACAAGATCCCAAAAGGGCAGGAACAGACGCTCTAGGGGCAGAAATCAATCCAGAGGAGGTGCCTACACAGGACGACAGTGGCAAGGCAATAACCGAGGCACAGACAACCACTGCCACTACAACAGGACAATCTCAGTGACTTGGCTCTATCTCCGCCTACCAGGGAGCAAACAGCAGCACCATTAGGCGGAAAGTTAGCCTTATTCTCGAAAAATTGGCACTATATTACAAAAGACAAGTGGATTTTGCAAACCATAGACCAAGGCTACCGGTTCCACTTCCACACTTTACCAGTAAAAAGAGGAATGCCAAACCTGCCCCCAAATCAAAAATAGAAGCCCTGCACCAGATAGCGGAATTAATAAAGATGAGAGCTGTGGAAAGGGTGCCAATAACAGAACAGGGCAAAGGATTCTACTCCAGACTATTGCTAGTACCAAGAAAAGAAAAAAACTGGAGACCTATTCTCGACCTGTCCATCTTAAACACATATATCATTGTCCCAAAATTCAAAATGCTGACCCTACAGCAACTTCTTCCCATGCTGGGCAAGGAGTGTTGGCTGGTAACTCTAGATCTCAAGGAGGCATACCTGCACGTCCCCATTCGACCAAATTGCAGAAGATACCTCAGATTTCTTGCAGGATCAGAGCATTATCAATTCTCAGCATTGCCCTTTGGCTTATCTACTGCGCCCAGAGTATTCACAAAATGCCTGGCATCAGTAATCGCTCACTGCAGAGTACAGGGAATTCAAATGTATCCATACCTGGACGACTGCCTGTTACAAGCGGACAACAAAAGCAAGCTGACAACAGATTTACAAAGGGTCATTTACTTGCTACAAGCCCTGGGATACACAGTCAATTTTCAAAAGTCAAGGCTGATCCCATCCCAGACAAGAACATTCTTGGGCGCGGAACTGGACACAGTAAAACAGATGGCATTCCTAACTGCAGAAAAACAAAAAGAACTCCCTCTTTACTTCTTAGCATTAACAAAGCAGAACAAACTAACAGCAAGAAAAGTTCTGCAGACCTTGGGCTTCATGGCATCATGCATAATCTTGGTCCCACATGCCAGACTGCATATGAGAAAGTTACAGTGGTACCTAAAGAATTTATGGTCTCAACACAGGCACAGCTTAGAAACAGAAATACCACTAATCCCATGCTTAAAACAGGAGTTCCTCTGGTGGGTTCGGGCATGCCAGTCAAACCCAGTCTTACCCTTCCACAACTTTCGAGCAAACCAAACCATCACTACGGATGCCTCAGACCTAGGATGGGGGGCACACATGCTGGACAAATGCGTACAAGGACTGTGGACTCAGGACCAGCTGCACCTGCACATAAACCAAAAAGAAATGCTGGCAGTAAAACTGGCAATCCTAAAATTCAGACCATTCCACAAAGAAGGCCATTTGATGATAAGGACAGACAACACCACAGTCATGTGGTACATCAACAAACAGGGAGGCACTCATTCTTACCCCCTATGCAGAATGACTTTGGACCTTTGGAATCTGGCTCTCAGCTACAACATCCAGTTACAGGCAATATTTGTACGGGAAAAGAGAACACCCTAGCAGACATTTTAAGCAGAACCACCTCGGATTCTCACGAATGGATGCTACACCTGGACATCTTCACGGCCATCACAAAGAAATGGGGAATGCCACAGATAGATCTATTCGCTTCCCCACAAAATCACCAGCTCAAAAATTCTGCACAAGGACATTCCACCCACTTGCATGGAAGGTGGACTCTCTATCCTTCAGCTGGAAAGGCCTGACAGCATATGCATTCCCACCTCTTCCCTTGATGCACAAGGTACTACTGAAAATCAAGAGGAATGTCCAAGGATAATCCTGATAGCTCGAACTGGCCAAGACAACACTGGTACCCATTGCTGAGGAGCATGTCTCGGGAGAAAATGTGGTCAATACCCCTGATGCCTCTGATGTTAACTCAGAACAACTACAACATCATACATCCAAACCTAAAAACCTTGCAACTGACTGCCTGGCACATCACATAGCAGTAACTAACCCAGACCTTTCACAAAGGGTTAAAGACATTATCCTTGAAGCCCGCAGACCTTCAACAAGAAGGAACTATGCAGGAAAATGGAAAAGGTTCGTCATTTGGAGTACTGAAAGAGGAAAAGATGTGTCGAACATAGATATTGCTAACATTCTGGAGTACTTGGCAGAGCTTCTACATACAGGCCTGTCCTATTCCTCCATCAAGATACATGCATCAGCTATTTCAGCAGAATACAGCTTTGATCCTCCTGTCTTTTCACATCCTCTACTCAGGCAGTTTCTCAGAGGGATAAAGAATGTAAAACCTCCTAGGAAACCACCATTACCAGCATGGGACTTGAATTTTGTACTAGAAAAGTTGACACTACCTCCGTTTGAACCAGCAGCAACAGCAGATCTACAACACCTGTCATGGAAAACTGCTTTCCTGCTGGCTATTACTTCAGCAAGGAGGGTTTGAACTACAGGCCTTAATGGCAGTGCAACCCTTCCTAATCTTCCATCAAGATAGGGTATCCATGAGAACTAATCCTACATTTATGCCTAAGGTGGTATCCAGAGTGTCTTTAAACCAGGCAATCCACCTACCTACCTTCTTTCCCAATCCACAAAACAGAGGCGAAAGAATAATGCATACCTTGGATGTACATAGACAGTTATGCTACTACCTGGACAGAACCAAAGGTAACGGAAAAACTGACCAGCTCTTTGTAGCCTATGCAACAGGAAGGGAAGGAAAAGCAATTTCCAAACAGACAATCTCCAAATGGATAGGAAATTGCATAAGATTCTGTTACTCCTACCATGGAAAACCAATTCCACAGAACATAAGACCTCATTCTACAAGGGCTACAGCCACTACCACAGCTTTCTTAAGAGGAGTGGCAACCAAGGACATTATTGAGGCGGCTACTTGGACCTCCGTGCATACATTTGCCAAGCATTATAATTTACCTCTATATTCTAGATCCTGAGCAGGGTTTGCCACTGCTGTACTGCAAGGGATCCTGACTACACCATAATTATTATTCCTCCTCCCCTAGTTTGGCTATGGTATTCTACCCATTTGTTATGACTGCAGATGCATCCATGAAGGACATAGTACAGTTTTGTACCTACCATAAATGTAGATGTCCGAACTGGATAGCATCTGCAGTCAGGATTACCCTCCCTCCTTCCCCTCTGCGGTACTCCTAGGGTACTTACCCTCCTAATAGCTAGCTGGGGGGGAGTCTCTTATGGTGTATTTGTTTGTATATATGTGCATACATGTTTATTTTTTGTGTTTGCCTTCTACTATTTTGGAAACATTGGCATTTATCCAAAATTTAGCGTTCCAAGAGGGCAATTGGCATCTGGGGCAAGAAACACTGAGGAAAATGGCGTCGGCTGATGCCTTTATACCCGAAGACCAGCAGAGATGACGTCGGGTGAAGCGCGACATCAGCCAAAGCCGGACCCGGACTTTGGAATCCGGCCGACCGAAGGGCTGCCTGACGACAGAATAACCCATTTGTTATGACTGCAGATGCTATCCAGTTCGGACATCTACATTTATGGTAGGTACAAAACTGTACTTTTTAGGACTTTATTGTAGTTTTCTGATGTCTGATAAAGTGACACTGGGATTTAAACAGTGTGATAAGTGTGAGCGTAAGATGCCCAATCCTGACTGTCACACCCGGTGCATTTATTGTTTGGGCATTGACCACATCAATACGTCTTGTGATATTTGTTCCAGTTTCAACCGTACATTGGCTGAGCACAAGAACAAGCTGATTCTGAAGGGTATGATGAAAACTCCCTTCTTGGAGGCTGTTTCTGGGATGGAGGTCTCACCACCTCCTAAGACTAAGAAACATAAGGAGAAACGGAGTCACTCTGTTCCAACATCTCCATCTCGGAACAGAGTTGACACTGGGCTTCTCCCACACCTTTAGCGCAGACTACTTTGGCACCAGGCTCCATGTCTTCTCTCCCGGTGCCGCCCTTAATTCTGACTCCAGCCACTGTACCAGCTTTGGCACCATCCTCCTCAGTGCCGACCTTGGTTTTGACACAGGCTCCGACTACTGTACCTGCATCGGCACCTTCCCTGGCCACGGTGCTGATGTCTTGTACAGCTCCACTGACAGCGTCTGTTCCAAATGTCGAAGACCTTCCCAGAACCAGATATTCTCCCACTTATGACCCCTTTTTGGAACACCAGTTTAGTCCATTTCTCGAAAGATCTGAATCTCGTTAAGCAGCTTCCTCCAGATCCAGCAGGTGTCTTTCAGAACAAAATGTAGAGAGGGTTGTGGATCAGCTTTTGGCAGCTAGAGGATTACCCACCCCTGCTAGGTCTTCCTTCTCTCTTGGAATGGAAGCTTTCATGGCATATTCACCTGTATATCCTCCTCCGGCCCCCTCCCAGACCCCGGAGACTTCGGTACTGATGGCCTCCCTGGTGCATTCTGTGTCTGCTCGACTGCAGAGGTTTCCCTGTCTGCACCTATTACTCTTAGCGCAATGGCTCCATTGGAACTGGAGCACACTCGGAGCAGTGATTGAGCTGTTGGCACCATTGCTCCTAGTTCGGCACCTATTTTTTCCTTGGCGCCGTCTATGGCCACGGCTCCCCCAGCAGCTACCGGTCCTCTCGGAACTCCTCACCTGGAGGCAGGCTCCTCGGGGTGGGGTGTGACCCCAGTTCTGTAGTTGTCCTCCTCTGCTCCTGACTCCCATCCCTCCTCTGGCAGGCCTGCTTTCCAGGTGATGTTGAGGGTCCTTGCCACAACAGGTTTGCAGTTGCCACCATTGGCAATGACACCAGAACCCCCCTCTACCATACAGCTGTCCTAAGCTCCTCCTCTGGGATCCCGAGCACGGGAGCTGCAAGACCTTCCCTTGAAGGGAGCCCTTTCTCCGGAGTCTTTCTCAGAAGATCCCATGGAAAAGCCACCCTGGAAGAAACTGCAAGAGGAAGTATCACTGAGGACACTGATTGCGATGAGGGAGAAGGGTCCCCATGGTCTCCCTCGGAAGACGTCTCATTTGGAGACATTTTCGAGATCCTCAAGCAGAGGGGAGACTGGAAGCCCTCAAACCATTCGGAGGAATCCGTTTTTGCAGGTGACCCCACCAATGGATGAACTTGTTAAACTGATTGTGCAGCGTGCCTGGAAGGCCCCGGACAACATAGAAACCTGTCCACTGGGAGCCAGATAAATTTTATCCACCCCCTGAAGACCAGCCCTATTGGTCCAAGCAGCTGGTAGTTGATTCCATGGTTGTGGCGGCGGCCATCCAAGAGGGGACTGGCAGAAGATAGTTCCACTGTTTATCCCCCGAACAGAGAGTCTCGGGCTATGGACAGACTGGGGAAGTGGGCCTATGCTTCAGCTACCTTTGCCATTTGGTCGCTGAATTATCTGGCGCACATTACTCGCTTCCAAAGATTCCTAATCTCAGAAATGTCTGCCTCTTTGGTGGGGGTACTGCCTGTTGAGCTGCGTGACACTGTAGCCTCTCAGCTGGGCTACCCTGGAATCCATCTCAAACTCCTCGATGTGCTTGAACTCGCACACAACCAAGGGGGCAGCTCGAGCAACCATATCTGGCATCGTCATGAGACTGCATGCTTGGGTGCATTTGTGTGATTTCACAGACCCCTTTAAATCTTTAGGGTGGGAGGTTGGCATAATGGTTAAGGTGTTTACCGTGCAAACACAAGGTGCATGGTTTGATTCTTGCATGGGGTAGTTGGCTGGGCTTAATATGGACCCACAAGGGCAGTTAGCCTAGTAATAACCTATGAACCTATACTCTCAATGCTGAGATGTCAAAAGATAGTGGTTGAAACTCAACTTTTGGGGTTGGGAGGGTGACCTAATGGTTAGAGTGTTTGCCTTACAAACACAAGGTGCAGGGTTTGAGTCTCCCAAGGGATAATTGGCTAGGCTTAAAATGGCTCACAAAGGGTAGTTAGTCTAGTACTAATCTATGAACCTATTCCTTTGTCAACGCGCCTGTTGATGAATCTTCCCTTTTTGGTCCCACAGTGAGAGATACTATCACATAGTGAGAAGGATGGAAAGACCTTGTCTGCTGTGGGCATAAGTTTTTCAACCCCCCCAGAGATCCTATTCCAGGAACCAGAGGGGAGGAAAATTGTGGTTCAAGAAGTCCCAAGGATCTTTTCGTGACCCTCGTGATAAGCAATTCCCCCGGGGCAGAGGGGCCAACTCATCTGGAAAACGCCCCTTTTGGGGCAGAGAGGCTCTGCACGACCAGGGCGCTAGAGATTCCTTCTCCGGCTGACCTTACCAACGCTCCTTAACAGCGGCCCGATTGCTTTCCTCTGGAAGGCATGTCTCCAACAAGAGCACTGGAATTCTTTGGAGTGATCTTCGACACAACGACCTGTCAAGCTTCCCTTTCTTCTCACAGGCTCTCAAAAATAAGAAGCCAGATTCAAGTCCTCCTTCCACAGACATTTGTACCAGCATGCCTTGTACTACAGCTATTGGGATTTATGGCAGCAACCATTAGCTTAGTTCCATTGGTGAGGTTGCACATGAGACTAGTACAGTGGCTGCTTTCATCACAATGGTTGATCTTATCCCACCCACTCGACCACATGATACATCTTACAAACTTTGACAAGAAAAGAAATACTTTAGTGGATGAAGCCAGAATCAAATCTTTGGTGTCGACCATTCTGCCTTCCCCAGCCCAGTGCCACGGTGACCACAGATGCTTTCCTGTTAGGGCAGGGGGGGCATTTCCAGGAAAAAGTCCAAGGCACCTGGTCCCCCATGGAGGCCAATTTGCACATAAATGTCCTGGAATTGACGTCAGTTCTCTTAGTGTTCCAAACATCCCTTCTTCCAGGACAATTGCAGTTCAATCGGACATGTCAGTCGTCTGGTACATCAACAAACAAGGCGGAACCAGGTCTTGCCCCCTGTGTCGGGAGGCCATGACAATTTGGCACTGGGCGATGGTTTCCATCCTCTTTCTCATAGCAATGCACATTCCCAGGAGTTCCAATCTTATTGCGGACAATCTTAGCAGGAACATTCTGTTGCCTCACGAGTGGCCCCTCCGTCCTATAATAGCAGATCAGATCTTCCGCCGTTGGGGCAGGCCTTGCTGTGACCTGTTTGCTTCTCCCCTAAACAACAAATGCAGAAGCTACTTTGCCCTGATCCCCCACAGGAGGAGTCACCGAGGGCTGCTCTGACCCACAGGTCTATTGTATGCCTTTCCCCCATTTCCCCTCATCTCGATATTCCTCCAGAAAAGCTTAAAGTTTGAGAAGCAGAGTGATCCTCATTGCCCCTTATTGGCCCCATAAAGTGTGGTTCCCTTTCCTTTGGCCTCACCTGATACACAGCCCATGGATCCTGGATCAATCTCAAGGTCTGCTTTCTCATCCTCAGGAACTAATTCACTCCAATCTCCACAGCCTCAAGCTGACAGTTTGGTTTCTCCACTTCTGATTGCCAAGCTACCTGATATTTCATCTCCTGTTCGTGAGATTCTTTTGGCTTCACACAAACCTTCCACCAGGAAAATTTATTCTAGTAAGTGAGCTAGGTTCTCTACATGGGCGAAGTATCATAACATAGACCCTTTTTCCATGCCTATTCAAAAGATCCTACAGTACCTGACTACCTTATTTACATGCAGGTGCTTCAGCATCGACAATTACTGTGCATCTAGCAGCTATTGTAAATTTTCCCAATGGAACTGACAATTCTTCTGTTATGTCACACCGACTGCAAAACCTTCATGAAAGGAGTGTACATGTTAAACCTCCTGTCAAGCCTCCTATAGAGCCTTGGGACTTGACATTGGTGATTCAGTCATTAGCAAGTCCTCCTTTTGAGCCTTCTAACTCATGTGATATGAAATTTTTGTCTTGGAGAAAACTTTTTTTAGTAGCCCTTACCTCAGCGAGAAGAGTTGCAGGCCTTGAGTGTCAAGAGACCTTACTTGATTTTTCATAGGGAAAGTGTGTCCCTATGTGCTGACCCCTTGTTTTTGCCCAAGGTTATCTCTGGGTTTTCCATTAATCTATTGACCTACCAGTTGTCTTCCCTCATCATTCAAATAGAGGGGAATATCTTTTCCATACCCTCGATGTTCATAGGCAACTTTGTTTCTATTTGGTCAGAACTAAATCTTACAGAAAAATAGATCAATTGTTTGTGGCCTTCACAGGACCCAGATTGGGTAGGCCTGTCTCCAAAATGATTATCTTCTTGGCTCAGAAACGCCATTACTTTCATCTACCACCAGAACAAAGTGTCTTTACCTTCCAGAATAAAGGCTCACTCTACTATATCGATGGCTACTTCAGTGCCTTTTCTTTCCACAGCCTCTGGATGATATGTGCGCAGCAGCCACTTGGGTAAGACCTCATACCTTTATCACTCATTACAAATTGGATTTGGCCTCTAGGGGACAAGCATCTTTTGGTTCTCTGGTGCTCAGGAATGTCCTTTCTTAGGGCCACCCAGGACTCAAGTAGCTGTGGGGACTCTGTCCTAACAGTAAGGAATGAATAAAGATTTTACATCATCGGATAAAGAAGTTATGCCTTACCATAACGTTCCATCTTTGTTTTAGGTCTTTATTCATTCATTACTTCCCAACCTCCTTTCCCCTGCCTGGACTGGTGGACTTCCTTTTAGTTGAGGTATTTGCTCAGACAGAGCCTCCTACTGTCTCTTTTATTACTTCTACACTATAATGGCAGGCAAACTCGATCTGAAGAGACTATGACAGGGGCATTGTGGGTAGGTCTTAGCTGAGAGTATTTGGCTTGCGCAAGCATGGTAAAGGCCGTGTCTGTTCCAAGGATAGAACTGAAGTCCTAACAGTAATGAATGAATAAAGATCTACAACACAGATGGAGCATTATGGTAAGACAACTTATTTTTATCCCCTCTTCCTGACATTTTCTATATGTAGTTCTAAGTATAGATCCTAATCTGTGTTGCTGATAAGTTGTGTTTGCATGCTCTTTGCTACTGTGTTGATGTCAGAACTTACAGATTCAGTTGTCCCAAGAATACTAGGAATGGGAGAGAGAGACTTCTTGCAGTACTAGTGGAATCTGTCTCAGGACCCAGCAGGTAAGCCAGTATTTTGTCTTTTACCACTTGCTTGGAAGGCTTCATATTGGTACAATTGTCTCATATTATCAGGAGCATAATGTCTTCGTGGCTAAGTGTTGCGACTTAGGAAGAGTACATTCCTGGCCTCCTCACCTTTGGGTATTATGTAGTACCTTAGCCCATGTGATATTCAGAACCTTGTGTCCATCCAGTGTGATATCAGGGAATAGCCCTTTAAGTGTTCTGGCTGTACATTAAAAGTTCTTGGGTCTGTGGCTCCATCCATTCTAAGTTGGGCTGACTGAAAAGGAAATGTTGGATGAGTCTGCAGTGGGATTCACAGCAGATGCAGGACTAGGCAGTTCTTTACTTTTCCTGGAAGAAAGAGTTATAGGTGTGGGTTTCACCTTTGTGGGACTTGCCACCTTCAGACCTGGTATGTGCTCATTTGATTGCACCTGTGTGAGAATTGTGGTGGTGTCCTTAATTTATAGAAAGACACCATTTACAAAGTTCTTTCCCTTGCTAGGTTTTCTAGGCAGTAAAGAGGGGAGGCTTTCATTTTTAAAATAGATGAAACATCAAAGTCTTTGGGTCCCTCCAGCTCCTTGTAGGGTGGTGCCTTCTTGGGGATCGGATCCGAGCCAGCAACTTATACTAGCATCAGCTCCAAACTTCTCCCCTTACCCATAATGCACCTTCACTGCCTTCAATCCCCAGATCTCATTTGCCGCGAATAGCTTTGCATCATGTCTCTTGAGCTCCAATTTAGTCAGTGGGTTAAAACATTCCTGAGCATCTCTTTTTCTACAGTTTTTTGTTAGTGTTAGTATAGGTCCCTTTCTCCTCCCCTCGCTTGGTGCTTCGAGTTTTAGGATAGTTAGAATAATTTGTACTATTGTGTAGATTGTAGCTCCCCCCCCCAGTGTTTTCTCTATATGAGTGTGGTGAGTGAGTGTACCAGTTAGAAAGAAACTAACTTTTTTCTCAAGCCACGAAGAAGGAACTTGCACAGGAGAGTTCCTCAGTTCATCCTCCTGACTGAGAGTCGCGGATAATGGACAGCGCCTAGTGAAGCGGATTTACGCCTCAGCTACCTTTCTGATTAGGGCGCTGAGCTTCCTGTCTCATTTCACCAGACTCCAACGCGACCTGGTAAACGAGCTGGAGGAGTATCCCCCCAAGTCCATGTCACAGGAGGACAAGGCTTTGTTCTCCGTGAGGATGGCCACTTTAAAAGCAGTATCCAAAACGTCCATGCGACTCCTTTCTAATGCTACAGAAGGAGCGGCTAGTGCGGCTGGGTCGGCGTGTCCATGAGGCGCAACGCCTGGCTCGGGTTATTTCAGTTTTCCGAACCCTTCAAGGCAACCTATGCCAATGCCCCTTATGATGGCTCTACACTCTTTGGTAAGACCATCCAAGAGACATTAGTCCAGAGTGAGAAGGACGGGAAGACAGTCTGCTGTCGGGATCCGCTTCTCTAACCCTCAAAGGTCCTTTTCCCGGAACCAGAGAGGACAAAAGAAGATGTGGTTCCGGAAGTCAAAGTATTCCTGGGACACTCGGGGCTCTTCTTCCCCCAGATGCAGAGGGGGTCAGAATGGATGCCTGCCCAGAGGCAGAGGGGTGTCCAAGGAATTTTGGGTCTCGAGAACCTTTTTCAGACAGACCCGGGCAGCAACCATGAGGGGTTGCCCGACTGTTCTACTCTGGAGGCAGTGTGGGGACGATTGTCCTTGCACCTAGTGGCATGGGAGTCCATAACAAAGGACTGCTGGGTGCTTCAAATCATATCCAGAGGATACTCTAACCCCTTTGTTGGTTCTCCCAAATCTCCCAGACACCTCCCCAGATGTACCACCCATGCAAAGGGAGGCAGCAGCACAGGAAATGTTCAAGCTGCTAGAAAAATGAACCATCAAAACAGTCCCTCAAGATCAGTCTGGATCGGGCTTCTACACCAGGTTCTTTTTGGTGCCAAAGAAAACGGGGGACATAAGGCCCATTCTGGACACCTCTACTCAGAACCTGTCAGTTGCTAAAGAGAAGTTCCGGATGGTCACATTAGTCCATCATGCCGTACCTGCAAGAGAGCAACAGGATGTGCTCGTTAGACCTCCAGGATGCTTACTATCACATAAAAATACACAGAAGCACCAGGAGATTCGTCCGCTTCCGGCTAGGAGTCCATTATTACCAATTTCGAGTTCTACCCTTTGGTCTCACCACAGACCCCAGGGTGTTTACCAAAGTGATGGCAGTGGAAGCGGTTCACCTGAGGCTTCAGGGGATTCAGGTCTATCCATACCTGGACGATTGGCTCCTCACTGCTCCCACCAGGCATATACTCTCCCAAACCAGGGATTATTTCCTGACTCTTGCCCTGTGTTTGGGGATTACAATCAACGCATCCAAATCTCTCCTAGATCCTGTACAAGTGATAGACTACATTGGTGCTAGGATAGGTACTCTTCAGTGCAAAATCTTCCTGACCTGTGAGAGTTCAAAACCTGAGGATGCATCTCCCTGATATGCCACTCATCTCCCAACAGGCGAATCTATGTTGAGGGTCTTAGGCTCGATGGTGGCGACCATAACTCTTCTCCCGTGTGCTCGATTACACATGAGAATTCTACAGTGAACTCTAGCTGTACAATGGCCTCTGTTGGAGCTGCCATTGACATATCCAATTCAACTCAGTTGAGTCCGCCGATCATCCCTCATATGGTGGATGTGCTCTCTGGACATTTTGGAGGGATGACCTTTTGTTCCACCCCCGGCCCAAGCCACAGTGACCACGGATGCCTCTCAACTCTGGTGGGGGCATTGTTCGGGCATGACAGTCCAAGGCCTGTGGTCCCCCATAGAGACCAGCTTGCACATAAATGTCCTAGAGATGAGAGCAGTCCTTCTAGCGTTGCAGGCCCTTAATGCCTTTCTATTTCTGGGGACGAGTGCTATCATCAGACATGTCAGTGGTCTGGTGTATGAATAAACGGGGAGGGACCAGATCTTACCCCATTTGTCTTGAGGCTATGTGTGTGTGGGAATGGGTAATCTCCACTGGTGGCTTTCTCATCGCTACGCACATTCCGGAATGGTCCAACATCTGAGCGGACAGGCAAAGTCGGACCATTCTGATGCCTTACGAGTGGTGTCTGAATCTGTCAGTAGCAGAAGAGCATTTCAGTGAGTGAGGTCAACCTTGCTGCAGTCTCTTTGCATCTTCTTCCAGTGTGAAGTGCAGCAAGATTTTCGCTCTGAACCCCCTGCCAGAGGAGTCCCCCAGAGATGCTCTAGTTCATGCTTGGCCTCCCGGTCTTCTGTATGCATACCCGCCAGTACCTCTCATTCTGAGGTTTCTACAGAAAGCTCGTTGACTGGGGAACAAAGTGGTCCTCATTGCCCTGTTCTGGCCTTGCCAGGTATGGTTTCCCTTCCTTTGGTATCACCTTCTGGCTCTGCATTGGATCCTTGATCCCATTCAGGATTTAATTTCACACCCTTCGGGGGTGCCTTATCCAAATCTGGACAGCCAGAAGCTCACAGCTTGGCTGCTCCAGTTCCCATGATTGCTAGGACTCCTGGGCTATATCGTCCTCAGTTAATCTATTTTGGTGGCTGCTCATAAATCTTCGACCAGGAAGGTTTATCACAGCAAGTGGAAACGTTTTTCCTTTTGGATCTCTCCGAGGAGTTTAGACCCTTACACATTCTTGATTTTCTAGCTGATATTTTTCATCACGGAGCTAGTTCTACTGTTAGTCAGTTGGCTGCCATCTCTCATTTTCATGTGGGCGAGAATTCTGCTTGTTTAGCCTCTTCCAAACTGTGTAAAGCCTTTATCAAAGACACCTTTTTGTTACGCACCCCAGTCAAAGATCCTGTTCCCCCATGGGACCTTACTATGGTTGTTCAAGGTTTGGTCACTCCACCATTCCAGCCTGCCGCAACTGCAGGTCTGAAATTTTTATCTTGGAAAACAGCTTTTCTTGTGGCTATTCCCTCTGCAAAAAGGGTTTCAGAATTACAGGCCTTGTCCATCAAAATTTTTTATTTAACATTTGTTAACCGGGAAAGTCTGACTAGGTTCCACAGATCCTGTTTTCAGTGGAGGCCCAGGGAGAATTGCTCCAGAAGCATGTCTTTTTCACAAAGATAGTGTTTCCCTTCGAACCAATCCATCCTTTCTTCCTAAGGTGGCATCACCAGTCAATATCAATCAGACCATCAATTTGCCTGAGTTTTTTCCTAATTTTACTAACAAGATGGAATATAAACTCCACATGTTGGATGTTCATAGACAGTAACGATTCTCTTTACACAGGACAAAAAATTCCCGTAAATCTTCTATAAACCCTTTTTGGGGAAACATATCTCCAAGGTCACTATAGCTAGATGGATTTCTTCATGCATCCTGCAGGTCTATAAGTACAGAGGCTCGTCTCCTCCAGGTCAGGTGAAAGCTCATTCCTATAGGTAATAAGAAGAAAAAACTTGTTGTAAATAGAAAATCACCACAAACAAAAGAGAAAAAACAAAGAGCAACAGAGTAAACCAAGGTCAAGAACACAGTTTAATATCCAAGCACAGATACAAAAAGAACGCTTAACAATATCTAACACAGCATTAATTTGACAAATGCAAATCACCAAACACGCTGTGTCAGTATTACTCTAAATACACTTAATTAAATTAAACCTCTACAATTGTAGGTATATACACAAAATAATATTTATATAAGCATATTATAAACAAACAACAGAAGTAAGAGGTAAATAAATCTTTAAAAATTGTTTTAAAAAATCATACTAAAACAACTACTAACATTCATTTAAAATCTGTTTAACTAAAAAAATAACATACAAACATTTTAAAAATTCTGTTGAAGAAGTTCAAACTGTGATAACAATTAAATTACCTGAAAGGATTTTTAAGCTAAAGTTGGCAGAAACTCCCTGGCAAGAATATTATACTAAAAAAAATAAAGTAGTAATACTGAATTTCAGTATCTGGAATCACAAGTAGTGTCTTGAATAAGTTGTTTAATAATAAAATAAATAAAAAAATATAAAAATCATAGTGTTGTTCATCAAGTATTTTCAAAAATATGTGTAAAATAAAGTTATTAAAATAAGTAGCAGAAAAGCATTGTAGTTCAGCCTATAAATAACAAAGAACTTGTTGCCAGTCAGTTTCTGTAGAGAGCCCAGGGAGGTGCAGTGGAAGTCCCGGTCCCCTTGTACTCCAATCATTTCAGTTGCTGGCCTAGAGAGTCTGTATAAATTTAAGTCCCGTGTTCTCCCCCTTTCCCAAAGTAAGTATACAGTACAGTCTCTGGTGAAACTAGAACTTAGTTCTAGTTGTGAATTCTTTACATGTTTGTATTGTACTCTTGTTTTTTGTTTACAATCAATGCCCATTGTGTTTAAATACTTTGTGTCTTCTTACCTTTGCTTTTGTCTTGTGGATATGTTTTTCTCACCAGTATTCTTCACATTTTCGTCGTTGCTGCAATTGGTATACTTTTTTGCGAAAATTGTTATAATGCCTAAAAATCAATTTTTGTAAGTCTTTAAAAAAAAGAATGTATTCTAAGTGTTTACCAAAATTATTTATTTTTACAGTCCCTACAATTTGTATTCAAATGTTATAGGTAGGTTTTATGAAAACTTTTTTCAAGAGAAATTTTTTGTAATCCTCCCATTTTTTGTTCATTTTGCCTTCTATACATTCCATCAAGTGTTTCAAAACTAAAGTCTTAAAAATTCTGTTTGTGTTCACACCATTCTTTTGTTCCTATTGCCTATCATTCAAAATCTTTTGTTCATAGGTTGTCACAATAGGCAAACCAAGTCCTTTCATTTCATCTATTCATAGGTTACTGGTTCTATCAAGTTTTTGTTCCAGTATTCTCAGTTAACCTATCTTCATTTGTGTTCAATGTTTTGTTTTGTAGAGTTTAGGGATATCTGTACCAAGTTTAAAAACCTAACAAATACTGCTAATCAATTTTCTATCAAGTTCATCCTTGAGGTCCCTGAAGACCAAGAGGTTGTATTGACCTTTTAATCTTCTATGTTCTTGTGTAAAGGGGTAAATGTGGTTTTTGAATTCTTTGAGGTTAAAAGGGTATTTTCAGTATAATACAAAATGGCTATTTGGTTTTTTGCATTTAAAATTACATCCAACAAAAAGCTCAGTGTTGTCAAAGTTGTTAGTAAAATCCAGGGAAGCCAGTTGTCTGCTTCAAGAATTTAGTAATTCTTGGAAATTGCATTAGAAGCTGTTGTCTGAAGGAAATTCTCTCGCTTCTTTTCCCATAATCCTAACCATAGGTTGTATGGGGATCGCCAATGAAATCTAGTTTCCCCCCATACATTACTTTATATTGGATTTAAGGAGATTGTGTGCCCCATGGCCACCTATTAACGGTAGTAAAAGTAAGTAGTGTACGAAAAAAAATTTAATGTTTGTTGTTTAATTCCATTAGTTATTAAAACCCTTTTATTTTAACCCAGTTTCCATTCATAAAATATAGTCTTCAAATTCTGTAAGAGTCAACATCTCTTTAAACTCAACACTACTAACATCATCCAATAATAACTGGGATGGGAAATGCTCCAGAATAAACCAATTTCTTTCGAAATGTTTTGTTGTTTTATTTTCTTTGTATTTGTTTGGTTGTGTCTGTTTAGAAATGTTGTGTGTTCCTGTGTGTTTCCCATGGTGTCAACAAATTTTGCTGTTGGTGTCAAAACTGGGGTCCAATGGTACTGAAGGGAGGCTGATACCATCCTCATAAGGGAGAAGTGACTGGGTCACTTACTTTGTAATGCAAAATGGGTTTTGGAAGGTACTCTAGGTTTTTTCAATTGTAAGTTTTGATATCAATAAGACCTTCTAATAATTCATCATTCAAGGTCTTTCAATGTTTTCTGAGATGTATTGATTTATTGATTTCATTTTTTATTTTTTGAACTTCTTTCAATCATTATTTCCATTTTTCCTTCATATATGATTTGTTCCCTTAAATTTACATTGTTGCTTAGTTCTTTATTGTAGTCATTTCCCATTTTTTTTTAATTTGCTTAGTTCTTTTCTTCTTTAAGAATTTGATTCTGGTGTTTCACAAATTTGAATTAACTCAAAGTTCTTCAACTAAGTTTTCTCAACAATTAACTCAAGGTCAACTGAGGACTAATCGGGGGACTGTTGGTAGGGCTAGTTTTACTTGTCCTGAATAATATCTAAATTTTTACCTTCCAAGAATATTTTCTAATTTTCTTCCTTTAAAACTATTTTATATCTACTAGTAAGGAGAACAGGTTCTTCCCTAAGAAGAATAAATAAAGACAAAGCCAAATCCCTTCCTTCAACAAAGTGTTGTCAAATCTGTTGAAGTAGTTGAAGTCCATAGTTGAAATTTTTGAATGATGGAATCAACTAATTCCATCTGATGGAATCAACTTTGTTCCTCTCCATTTCCTTCCTCCTGCTGTTGTTTGCTTTTTGGCAGTTTTTGGTTGTTCCTTTGGTTGTCCTCTTCGGTCTCATTTTGATCTTCTTAAAATCTTCTTAAGGGGAAATATTCATTCAGCTGTTCATGTTCATTATAAAAATACCCTCATCACACTGAGCTACCCAATTAGGTTTATGTCTGTATTTATGTAATTTTTAAATTTTACAACAATTTTTAGAGTCTGTTTGACATTGTTTCTAAAGATTTATATAGTTATATATCTACACCTGTGGTACATAGGTTTGCCTGGTTAATTAAAAATTTATTAATTAATATGTATTGTATATATTAGATAGATCACTGGCATGTGTTTGCATTTCTGAGGAAGTAATACCTAAATTTGTTTTTTAGTTGCGCGTTAACTTGTATCTCTGTGCTTGATATAAAAAACGTTCTTTGGACTTATTGAGGTTTTCCTTCGAAGTGTGTGGTGATTCTCATTCCTATAGGTCCATGGCTACGTCTGCGGCCTTTTGGTCTAGTGTGTCTTTGGATGATAGTTGTTCTGTAGCTACTTGGTCATCATCTCATACGTTTATTTCTCATTACAAATTGGATTCGACTTCCAGAAGGAGAGCATCCTTTGGTCCCGCGGTGCTCTGGAATATCCTTCGATGAGGGCCTCCCAGGAGTTTACTAGCTGGGGACTCTGTCCCACAGGTTGAAGACCAAACGAAGTAAACTACTTCAGATAAAGAAGTTATGTACTCACCATAACGTTCCATCTGAGTAGTTGTACTTCATTTGTCTTCAACCGTCCCTCCCTCCTTCCCCCGGATCTTGGCATATGATCACCCTACGGTCTGCAGTATAGGTCACAAGTAAAATTTTTTAGGTTAGGTTACAAGTATGAGGTTCAGCAAACTCGATCTGGGGATGGAAGGCAGTGGAGGTGTATTATGGGTAAGGGGGGTTTGGAGCTCTGAGCTGATGCTAGTTAAAGTTCTCGGCTCAGATCCGATACGGATCCGTAACCCACAGGTTTCACAGGTTGAAGACAAATGAAGTACAACTACTCAGATGGAACGTTATGGTGAGTACATAACTTCTTTTTTGTTTGTTTATCCAAGTGTTATTAATCCTAAATCCTGATGTTTGTAACATAAGGCAGTTTGAACAGATCCCACAGATGTTAGTCTGTTTTATTCTGACCAGATGAGCGACATGGTGTTAGAACCCGAGATTCCAGAGACTGCTTTTCAGAGCTGCAAGGTGCAGAGTTAACAGTAAACTAAGTGAACAGAGTACAAAAAAGGGGCCAGAAATGAACTGGTAATGAAAACTTGCACAAACTATTTTATCAAAAAGATAAAACGGAGCATTGCAATGGCACAGAACACATTATTCAGCAAATGAGAGGCATAAAAAAAGTTTATTGAACCAAATGTCTAAAGTTAAGATATTTGATAAAACAATTATCAGAAATGCACATAAGGGGTTTGAAATAACCTCAGAGTTGCAAAATGAGCATGTTTAAAGTGAAGTGAGCATGCTTAAAGTAAAATGAGCACAATAAATGTATAATGGGCATGAAAAGAGATAAAACGAGCAAAATGAATCTAATAAATGGGCAAAAAAAAGTACATTAAGCATAAATAAAGCAAGGCGATCGCAGTTATTTTGGCAAATTACTGTGTTTTGGCATAAACTACTATTTCTCATTGATTTCACCTATTAAGGGCATAACTAGTTATTCGAAGCATCTCAAAGTATGTAAAAGTGCTACTTTTGTTAGTGTGCATTTATTCCAGAGAGTGTTTTTTTGTGCAAAATGCAACTACTTCATAAAGTGGAGTCAAAAATACAGCCATTTTGAAAAGTTTCTTGTGTTGGGTGTGTCTATTCGCAGTGCTGCCATTACAGAGTGTTTATTGCACTGTGCAGAGTTATTTTAGCAAAGTACAGCCAATTTGAGAAAGTTTCAGTGTGCTGTGTACTGTTTATTCGCAAAGTGCAGTTACTTCTAAATGTTTTACTCTGAGCCACTTTTGCCCAGTTTATTCACACAGTGCAGTTATTTTGAAATGTTTTTTACACTGGTAAGAGGTGGTTTCTTACAGTGCAGTAATCCCAAGAGTATTCTTGTGTCCAGGATACTTGTTTCACAAAGTTCAGTTTATTCAGAGGCTTGTTGTGCTATTGGGCATAGTTATAAGTACTGGCATAAATTTCTGGCATATGTATGTGTGTGTTTGTGCATACTTGCAAAAGCCTTCACTAGTATGTGTTAATATGTCAGAGGCATTTTGCAGACCAGGTACACTTGTATTTGATCAGAATATTGCAGAGAATTGGAGAATATTTGAGGAAGAGTACAATATTTTTATACAAGTAGCTTATTCTGACAAAGATGCACGCACCAGGGCATTCATTTTGCTAAGCCTAGATGGGTCAGAGGCCATTGAAAGCAAGCGTTGATTTGTGTATGTACCAGCAGTATATGAGGGAGAAGGGGGAGGCAGTCATATTGTTGTACAGGCTGACTCAAGGGAAGACCCCGAGTGTTTGAAATGCAAATTCAGGGAAATGTGCAACCCTCAGATAAATGTTACATTAGAGAGGCATTTGTTTTACACAAGAGATCAAAAGCCAGGAGAAACGTTTGCAGCTTATATTACTGACCTAAGAAACAAAGCTCAAATGTGTAGGTTTGGTGATTTAAAAGATGAGTTGATAAAGGACAGGCTTTTGTGTGGCATTAATAGTGCTACAGTGAGAAAGATTTTACTTCATGACAATGATTTAACGCTGAGCAAAGCTACTGAGATTTGTCAAATCCATGAAGTTGCAGAAAGGCACACAAGTATGCTTTCAAGTGATACGTGGCTGGCAGGAGCAGGCCTATGGTAGCTGTAACCCCTAAGGGTGTGGCAAGTAAAAGCTGTAATTTTCCAGCAAGTTTTAAGATTAGTTCAGTGAAAAGGACATGCGCAGTGCAATACAAGGATGAGTCAGAAAAAACAAATAAAGCTTTATTAACAGTCGTAATTATAGTGCTAATCATGATTCTAAAAGAAAAAAGTTCTTAGCATTTGGTCAGCAATGCCACAAGTGGAAAAAAAATGGAACCATTTTCAAATGTTCTGCAAATCAAGTAACCCTCAAACAGTTATAAAAAGGGTCACTTAAAAAAAAGTTGATCATATAGAAAGCTGCAACCCTACTTTCTGTGTAGATGATGCATCAATAATTCGTGAAAAGGTTGATGCAGTAGATTTATTGGCAAAGAATGAAGTATTTTATACTGTCCAGATCAATGGTAAATCCTCAGAGTTCAAAGTGTCATGTTATGTCTGCAGACACATTTGCTAAGGTGAGAAACTTAATGTGGTCAGTTCTGCTTAACTTGTTGCTTATGGATGTTAAAAAATTCAAACCGAAAGCTCAGTAGTGCTTTCATGTTATGTGGCTAGGAACTGTTACAGCTAAATATTCTGTGTAGACCAAAGACCTATGCAGTCATTATTGGGTCTCAGAAACAGTTTGCTAATGAATCTGCTTTCTTTTACCAAAGAAGTTCATCATATAAGCACATGTCCCAGTTCTAGCATCAGTGAAGCTATTTTCTCAGTGTGCGCCGATATTTTTGATGACAAGTTAGGCAAACTTTCAGTTGCGTATTCTATGAAGCTAGACCCAGAGGTAAAGTCCAGTGATCAGTCCAACAAGTAAAGTTCCGATACATATGCAGGATAAAGTCATACCTCAGCTGGGTAAAATGGTGCAGCAAGGTGTAATTTGTACAGTTACAGCACCTACTGAATGGGTGTCATCCATGATGGCCCACAAAAAAGGCTCGGACAAAATCAGAATATGCATTGACCCAAGAGATTTGAACAAAGCATTAGAGACCACATTGTCCTATGTGTACAGTCAAAGTTGCAGCCCTAATACCGAATGCCACTGTTTTTTCTGTCTTGGATGCAAAAAGTTCATTTTGGCAAGTGATGCTTGATCGCAAATATTTACTATTGACTACATTCAGAACCCCATTCGAAAGATATTCCTCAGGATGCCATTTGGAATAAATTCTGCAAGTGGTCTTTCAGCATGCAATGGAGGAAATTTTTTCAGGTTATCCTTGTGCCATAATAGTAGATTTATTGGTTGCAGACCATGATGAAACAGAGCATGACAGTAACCTTAGGAAAGTTCTAGACAGAACATGTGAAGTGAACTTGAAGCTCACTCCCCAGAAGTTAACTGTGTAGGTCATTTATTTACTAGCACTGGCTTGCGAGCAGACCCGTCCAAGTAAGCAGCCATTCTTGAGATGCCAACACCAGATAATGTTCAAGCTGTACTACATTTTCTTAGTATGGTCAACTATTTAGACAAGTTTATGTCGGACTTCAGTGAGGTTGACAGCACCTTTGAAAGAGCTAACGCGTAAAAATGTTACATGGTCTTGGTTGGAACAGCACCATAGAGCATTTGAAGACCTTAAGCAGAAAATTGCCACACCACCTACATTAAGGTATGATAAAACAAACTGGTAGGTTTAGTTCCCACAAGCACCAAACACAAGGAATAGTGTAAAATCTTGAATGTTTAATAAAACACGCATGTTGTATTAAACATTCAAGATTAGACACTATTCCTTATGTTTGGTGCTTATGGGAACTAAACCTGCCAGTTCGTTTTATTTTTTGGTTTGTTGTAGCACTTTGGTTTCTCAAGATATTATGATGCCAATAAACCAATAATTTTCCTGTAATACTTCAAAATTTGGGCTTGGCGCAGTTATTCTTCAAGAAGGCAGACCAGTAGCGTATGCATCTAGAACTCTTACCTATACTGAAATGCAGTATGCTCAAACTGAGAGAGAACTTTTGGCAATAGTAGGTCCTAAAATTGTTGTTCCTGCTTCCTTACGTGAATATATCCAGATTTTGCATCGTGGTCACCCAGGTTCCTTATCTACCAAAAGGATGAGAAGACTAGTATTTTATTCTGTAGCAAAAGATATTGATAAAGTACTTTCTTCAGTATGCAATAGTACTAAACTGCATTAGCAGAGAGAACCACTTCAGCTAAGTCAAGTTCCTAGACAACCTTGATCAACAGTAGCCATTGATATATTCGAGTGAAACAATCAGCATTATACTGTTGGTAGACTCTTATTCAAACTAGTTTGAGATCGATTTACTACCTAACCTAACATCTGCTATCACCATGTTGAAACCTCATTTCTCAGTCCATGGCAGTCCACAGAAGCTTATCTCTGACAATTGTGCCCACTTTTCAGAAATTTGCAAAAGAATTGGACCTTGTACATGTTACTAGTAGACCAGAATGCCCACAGTCAAATGGACTAGCTGAACATGCAGTACAGAGTGCAAAGCAATTACTAGAGAAGTCAAAGCATGATAATACCCATGTCTTTTTGAATTTACTTAATCTCAGAAACATATACCCAGTGATGATATACTTGGCTTCCTTGCTCAGAGACTTCTGAATAGGCAAACCAGAACAACTTTGCCTATCACTTCCAGTTTGTTGAGGCCTAAAGCTAAAAATAGAGGAACAATTAAAGCCCAACTATTCAGAAAGCATTCTTTGCAGACAAATCGAGCAGATTTCTTCGTCCATTGAAAGGAGAGAGTGAGGATACAAATGGCAAAAGGTATTGACCGGATTGTTCAAGTAACAGATATATCTGCTGAGCAGAGATCCTACTTCATGGAATTTGATGGGTGTGGAGTACAGGAGAAATCCCAGACATCTTCCTGTATTAGAATAGATAGCGCAGCATTGTTCCTGTGATACAGGCTAGATTTCAGAGCAATCCAGACAATGTTCCTGTCGCAGGACATGTCTTGACTCCTATTTCCATTCCTGATATTGTTTCTGATGTCCCCAAAATTGAACATTCAGCAGAGTCCCATTTGCTAGACCTAGTTCTAATTTGTATGTCACACAATTTCGTCGTATTTCCAGACCTAGTGTGAAATGCACAGCAACCTGGATGCAATTGTCTGTATGTTTTTAGATCTGTAGAACTGCATGCCGTAGAATTATTTTGTATCAGTTGCATGTCAATGAATGTCGTTAATGATGCAGGACTCATTTCACAAAGAGGGAGGATGTAGAATAGTGTTGTGCCTTTAAGAAGCGTTTTCCAAAGATAGCAAGTGCATATATAACTAGAAAGCATGTGTTAGCTTCAGTGCCATTTTGAGGATGCGGCCAAAATGAGAGAATGTATGAGTGTGATAGCTAGTTTGTTTATAAGTTTATCAAAGTTAGTTATTAAGCCTCAATCCTGATGTCTGTACATAACTGCTTGAACACAACCCACAGAAGTTTGTCTGTTTTATCCTGACCATACGAGTGACACCAGGTTATACTTTGGATGCATTGCTAGGGTCCGCAAGCATCCCACTCTGGCCTTTTTTTTTTTAGATTTTATTTCAAAAGCCTTGACTCAGCCTCACTGTGCTGCAGTAGCCACCAAGGACTAATGTACAACTAGTCAGTCTAGTTTCCAGTACGTTTTACTGGAGTTTAGTATAAGGAATGCTCTGGGAAGTTCCTGTCCCTTTAACTGGAGTTTATACTAGGAGTGCTCAAGGCTCTTCCTGAATCTGGGAGCTGAGAGGCTTTTTCTTTAATCCTGTCTGCAGTTATGCATGTTATTCTCTCCCCAAAATGGCTTGTTGCTTTAACTAGGGTATCAAGCCAAATTGTTTTAGTGTGAAAGATAATGTAGCTGAAATTATTCCCCTCAATGTAAGCTGGGTGATGTTTTGCTAGGTGCCATGGCACCTGCATGTTACTGGGAGGGTTTCCAGTCCTGGTAAAATGTCTCTTGTGTTGAGTGGCTATCATCTAATCTTCTTTAATGGGCCTTGTCTTGCTTCCCTCCCATGGCCTAGGCTTAACCAGTGGTAGGGATAGTCTATGTCCTGTTTTACCCTTACTTGAAGAGCTGCTCTCTGGGTTTTCAGATTAGAGGTTGCACTGATCATTTCTTTCCTTTTATGCAGATCTTGAGGTGATGGTGTGGCTGGAAAGCGATCCTAGACTTGATTATCTGTTAGGTGTTGGTGGCAGCAGATGCTCTTCTCTTCTTCTTCTTATGGCGAGTGTGAACTTATTTCCTTTCCAGGATGATTTTTTTTCTTCTATTATGATACCTCTCTCTATGTTGATAATTGGCCACATCCTAGGACGACATCCTCTTTGTGCCCCTTTTGTGTGGGCAGTTGTTTCAGATTGCCCTGATTTGGATTTCTGAGAGGTTTCTACTAGGTATTCTCATTGGGTTTTCATAATCACATTCTCTTCGTATTGCCGCATCCAGTTGCAGCATCCCTCAGAGCCTCAGCTGTGGGCCTGTCAACTTAAGCAGTGAGCTTTTGCATTCTGTGCTAATCATTTCTTCCCATTTAGAAGGCCAATCATTTTTTTGGATGAGGCAGGGGGTTATCAGAGCTGCCTTTGCTGCTTGGATGTTCCTTCTCTATCAGACCATTATGGCATTCTGCATTACAGATTAGGCACGGTCCCCTAAAAGACTGAGGCCCAGGTTGTGAGGATTCTGCCAGACTATACATTCTTTTTCAAAATGCACCTCTGTATGAGATGGCATCTAATGCAGTGTGTGTGTGTGTGTGTGTGGGGGGGGGGGGGTGTAAGGTGTCACTTTGTATACCTTTGATTTCTTTGGACTTGTAGACTGGTCTTTGTGATCTCATTGTGTAGTCTGTTCTTAGTTCCTTCTCTACCTGGGTTCAGCAGGCAATCAGTTAAGTGGCTTCCTGTTGGATGATGGATCATATGGCCATCTCTTTTAGAATAGTGAACTTATAGAAAGAAATCTTACTCATTTTTTTACAATCTGCTACTCTTTCTGCAAGTTCAGCAAAACAGAAGGGCCGGAACTTCTGTGTCATATGTCTTTCAAATGCTTGGTGTTGGATCTTATTCCAAATCTCATCGGAGATCTTTATTGATGCAGTTGACTTTGCCCTTGGTAAGTAATTGTTCCTTGTCTCCATTAGTGACTTAAGGATTCTGGAATTTGCTTTAGGCCGTGGATTAGCTCTGGGTATTTTGCTTTCATTAGGGATGGGCCTTCCTTATGAGTTTTGGCTCACTTTTTCTTTCCTAGTTGAGGCCTTCCCCCTCCAGACCTCACTATCTAATAGCTAGGTCCTTTAAGTACGTTCAGAAGCTGCTGAAAAGACTTGAGTCCTTGTGAAAGTGATTATCCATCGTGGTAGAGCAGTAGCTAGTATACCGCTACTTTCTGCTTACTATGGCCATCCAAGATGTTATGGATGTCTGTTGCTGGGTGTCTGTTCCACTAAAAGAGCTATATCTGATCCTGCTGTTTATTGGTGGGCATGTGGAATTGCACCCCAGTTCCATATGATTGTAAGCTTCCCTTTGGGCAGGCTTTTTTTGTCCCTACTGGAGATCTTTCCCTTGGGAGACCCCAACTTGACTCACCTGCCTGTTGGGCCTCATGGTGTTGAATTTTATTTCTCAGTATTTTTTCTGGCTACAGACCTTACTCTCTTTTGATTCAGTTCTCTGGACCTGCAGAGGAATTATAGACTTGCACATAGGGGGCATATTCTTTTCCACTTTTCCTGAACTTGTGTATTTTTGGCCTGGACAGATTTTTTTTTGTAGTGCTATGAGGAGGTCATGAATTGGGAGGAATGAAGGAGTTTCTCTGATCTGCAAGAGGTGCAGTCTTTTTATGGTGGAAATACTTTTCCTGAAATTTCTTTGCTCTGTGTTGGATGGGCCAGCAGATGTTCGTTATGGGGATAACTGCTACACGAGAATTCACAAAAGAATGGAATTGGCATCAAGTGCATATTAGTGCAACCAGCCATACTCGTAGCGGGCATCCCCAGTGGGCTGAGATTCTCCTTATATCACATAAAAATGCAATCCATGACATCTTCATTTTTTTCCTTGCATTGTCCAGGTGTTCAGTTAGTCTTGCATAAAATTTAGTTTTCCCAGCTCCATGAATACTCTATTGGGAATTTTTCCTTTTGTATTCTCAAAAACGTTATAGCAGTTTGCATTGTTGTAAAATACTTCTTCTTACTGACTTGGAGCAAGTTGTTGCGCTTGGTCATTGAGGCTTGTGACTTGCTTGGAAAAAAAGATTACCGCCAAGTATTGACTGTAGTAGTTGTATCCCCTTGAGGCGTTCCCTTGTTCTGCAGTGAAATAAAAATTCCCTGAAGTTTCAAACATATGAATACTCTGTCTAGGGATCTAAATCTCTTCTGACACATCAACAGAAGGATCTAGAGAAAGACAGATGCATCTGACAGAGGATACTGCTGTTGTGGAACAGACTCCCCATCCACATTAAACAAAGTTAATCCCCCTCTCAGCCCACTGGAGATGTCCACAGCTCTTGGAGTATGGCTGGTTGCACTAACATACACTTGATGCTAATTCCATTCTTTTGTGAAAACGGAAAATTTTCCTCTGGATTGCCCCCTGTACTACTAATGGACAGTGACAGCTTCTAAATGCCTTGTCCCATACATGAGTCCCCTCATACCAACTATAGTATGATCCCAGATATCTTGAGTCACTGTTGCATTATTCTTAACAGATAAGTTGTAGTTCGCTGACATCCGGCCAGGTACCAAAGCTTTTACCTTTCTAGGATGTACATCCAGATGACCTCAGCTGGTCAACATTTGGGTATAAAGTTGGATGTTCATACAAGATCCCCAATTATATCGCCACCAGCCCGAATGCAGTTCATTGCACCTAATAGACTGTAATTGTTTGGCTCGGTACCATAGCTTCGCTTATCAAATAGGATAAATGTCCCATTGGGAATCCTTCCTTCTAAACTTTTACTGTTTTGCTAATTATTAGATGTCAGGAGGGGCACGTGTGAGTGTGGATACCAAATTCCATACAAAGACTTGCACACTAAGTGTCTGTTCTGTCTAGGACCCGAACACAACTGTAAATCCTGCTTCATCTGTCAGTCATTTATTTCTAAACCTTATGGTCTAGGATATCCGCACTAAATATCTCAATCGAGACTCAACATGTGAAACGCTTGCCCCACCCCTCCATGTCAGAAGACCCTGATGGACTTCTGCTTAAGAAAAAAAAAAAAAAAACTTAAACCTAGAGAGGATTCTCCTTCAGTCATCTCAGAATCAAATGTACTCACTGAGGTGGTCAAACCAGTGGTACGCAAATCATCTTGCGAGCCTTCTACTGTGAACCTGCCAGAGGCTAGTAATGGCTCCTGAGACCTTGCAGATGAGTCCCGCAATGAACCATGGTGCATTACCTTTGAGGGGCCTCAAGGATTCCCTCAGATTCTTATGTGAGAAAAGGTTCCTTGTACCTTGATAGAAATGTACCAAGGCTCAGAACTCCCTAACCTGCTTCAGGTGGTCATCACCCCTAAGAAGAAAAAGCAAACACTTAAGCACTCATTGGTCCCCTTTCTGCATCCAGAGAAAGAATTGACTTTTTTTTCTCGGGGGTTATTCAAGGCAATCATGTCTCTGAAGTTACCCTCCTCCTTGACCCAGCCTTCTCAGGCCACATCTCACAAACAGGCCTTAGATTCTTCCTCCTCTGATATTTCTCTAGATTACTCTACCCAGTCACACTCACCAGTACAGATGTCCTCAGATTAGGGGGAATCACTGTTTCCGGATCCCCTCTTGGAAGAGGCCTCCTTTTGGAGAAACATTACAAAATATGATTAAGCATTTTGAAAGGCAATCCAGACAGGTGTCTGAAGTGCAATAGAAGTACTGCAACTTATTAGAGACAGGCACCCCTGCCCCTACTCCTCCAGTGCTAGATGCTTACCCTAGACACTTTTCAAGTCAACTCTCCTGCACCTAATTCTCAGTCTCCGTCTCCAAAAAGGCCAAACAGGTTCCACAAAGTTTCTGATGAACTAAAGTACCCCTACAAAAATCCTGAGAGAGACCCAACTGCAGTTTCCCTTGGATTCAGACAAACCTTCCTAGCTGCTCCCTGACACATATTCTCCCCAATAACAAGGACAGTCAAACTATGGACAGATAGGTTAAGAAAATGTATACTTCCCACACTTCAGCTTTCAGAGCTATCAACTGCCAAACCCAAATGACTGAATACTCTGTCTTACAGTCCTTAAGCAAGACCATCACAGAGCCCCAGACACCAGAATCAAAGCAGCATATGCAGTCACTCATTACCCAGGCTTCTCAAATAGCCAGACATTAAAAAATGCAGCCATGATGCCTCTTCCAGAGCAGCTGCTACCGGTTTAGTGATGAGGCACTATACCTGGCTTCTTACCCAACCTATTCCAGAAGATTTCAAGCCTAAGATTCTGGACTCCCACTTCGATAACTGCCTCCTTTTTGACTCCCAAGCTGCCACTCTTTTCAAGGTCTTTCAGGAACAGGCCAAGACAAATATTACCATTAGATATTGCTTTCTGCAACTCCCAGGTACCATAGAAATTATCCAGCGAAATCCAAATTATTTGCCAAAAGACACCTAGGACTCCTCATAGGCAAAGGAAGATATCTAAGAAAAGATTCCCAGAAAAAACTCCAAGGGGCAGTCCTCCTGGAGTCCTCAGTTTGAAAGTAGAACCCTGTAACTATATTTCAGTCCCCCCCACAAACCCTACCCGTCCATCATCCTCTTTAAAAGACGCTCTCCTTTCTTCTCTGCGAAGCAATAACTTCAGACAAGTGATACTTCATTATCAAAGAAGGCTACATTATGTCTTGGGAAAGTAGCCAAACTCCCATGGGAATGCTCCCACCTCCTCCCAACCAGGTACACCTGCTAGACCTCATCATGCATGACTTGCTCTACAGAGTAAGTCCCTTTTCCTTGTAGGAAAGGAATTTTACACAAATATCTTGTGTGTCATAAGGAAAGAGGGCCAGTGAAGATCAATCCTGGACCTTTCCTGGCTAAACACCTTTCTGAGAGTTCCTGTCTTCAAAATGCTATCTTTACAAACTTTTCTACCCTTCCTTACCTCAAGCTTTTCTGGTATCTTTGGACCTAAATGATGCATATCTTCATATTCCCATCCGTACCTCCTACAGAAAATTTCTCAGGATCTTTACTGTCATCACATTTTCAGTTTACTGCTTTGTCCTTTGCTCTTTTTACAGCTCCAGTGGTTTTTGCAGTGTCTAGCCCCTGTAGTGGCCTTCTGATGCACTTGAACAGGAGTCCACAGAGTGCAAGGAGAATGGCTTGTCCAGCTATTAAAAGAACACAAAAGAAAGGAAATATGGGCACTTCTACAGGCCCTACAGATGTTCTCACATTTTTGGAAAAGAGGCACTCTGCTGGTGCACACAGACAAAACCACAGTGAATGTGGTACATAAACAGGGGAGAGGCATAAGATTCAACCCCCCCCCCCCCCCACAGTGCAAACTGGTACAGGAGATCTGGCACCTAGCCTCTCAGCTGAATCTTACTCTCTCACTGATCTATATTCCCTCTCAGCAGAAAGTTTTGGCAGACTAAGCAGGGGCATGGAGGATCCTCATGAATGGTTTTTGATCACTGAGGTCTTCAAATCCATGACTCTCAGATGGGGGACTCCCGTGACTGACTTTTTTGCCTCCCCCAGGAATCACCTGCCCCTGTTTTTCTGATCAAGGAAGTCATCACTTCTGCCTAGAGGACAAATGCCATCTCCTTCCATTGAACTGGGAGGTTTCTTTATGCATATTCCCCCTCTACCTCTGCTTCCAAACCTCCTTCTTTAGGTCCAGAAATAATCTCCAAAACTCCTGCTTCTGGTACCTTTCTGGCCAAGAAAGCACTGGTTCCAGCTCCTGTTACACTTGGCAAAGGGAAATTACTGATGAATGTCTCTCATACCAGATCTAATCACTCAACAGAAATGGGAGCTTCTTCATCCCAATCTAACCATTCACTCTAACCCTCTGGACAATAGGATTCTAATCCCTGCTAGACTTGCCTTTTCTGAAGAGGTTGTTCAATACCTTTAAGAAACAAGGAGACCTAACACCAGGAAATTTACACAGCAAAATGGAAGAGATTTTTAATATGGTACTTGGGCACAAACTCCACCCCCTTCTGTTGAACATCCCCAACGTTACTCCAATACTTATGTGATTTACTACATTCGAGGTTGGCCTATTCCTGCATTAATCTGCTGTTGATACTTGCCTACCTTTGGAGACACTTGTCAGATCTATGCAAAAGTTAAGCATTTTCTGAGGGGAGTTTCACATCTTGAACCTGCCAAGGAAGCCTATCATCCCACCATGGGATCTTAGTTTTGTTTTGGAAAAGCTCTGTCTACCACCTTTTGAAATGGTTGCTTCAACTACTTTAAAATTCTGTATTTGGTAAACCGTACTGCTCCTGACCTTGACTTTAGTCCACATGGTCTCAGGACTCCATGTTGTCTTATTAATTCCACTATTCAACTTTCACAAAGCCTCAGAACTAATCCATTTTTCATGCCAAATGTGGTTAGAGAACTTAACCTATCAATCAAATCTGGCTACCTTTTTCTCCAACCCCTAAAATAGGGGATAAGAATCTTATACTCCTTAGACATTCACAGACACTTGAAATTTTACCTGCACAAAACTAAGGATATCAGAAAAATAGATCAGCTGGTAATCTCATTTATGGATTCCGGTTAAGACAGCTGTTTCCAAACAGTTGCTTCCGTTATCTCAAAGGCCATTTCCTTCTGCTACTCGAACCATGGAAAGACTTTACTCAAGGGACCAAAAGCACACACCACTAGAGCAGTGGCTTCAAGCACCTTCTACAAAGGGGAGGATACCAGGTCCACTTTAGAAGCAGGTACATGATCATCTGTTCACCTTCACAAAATACTACAAGTTAGATGCCTCCTCCAGGTCCAAGGCAGTGTCTGCCAGGATTTTTTTGTCTGGTCTCCTGGACTCTACATCTTTTCTTTAAAACCTGCCATCCTTTCTCTCTACAACGCTGGAGAATCATCCATCTTATGAATACTGCAACAGTGACTCAGTCAGGACGTAGTACAGTTGTGTAAGAATTTACCATAACAGTAAATGTTCTATGGATCACTGTTGCAGTATTCTTCCCTCACAACTTTAAAACCCTTCTCTTCTTTTCTCTGTTAGCACAATCACAATGTTTTACTTTCACAGACATAGCCTCATTATATCAAGAATTACAGCCTTTTTGAGGGGAAACTTGCTTACCCATTTCAAACTACCTTACCAAACTCTTTCCTCATTATTCTTCAGGATACTGCTGGCTTGGAGATACTCTAAGGATCTTGTATTTGTCTCACTTGATACCACATACTGATGAGCTGAGGTCATCATCCAGACGTGCGTCCTAGGAAAGTAAAGCTTTGACACGGCAGGATGTCAACAAGCTACAACCCATCTGTTAAAAATTCTGCAACGGTGATAGGTTGTACATCTACAGGTGTGGTAAGTTCTTACAAAACTGCACTTAATTATTCTTATAGGTAATCTATAACTATCGACCAAGGGATGAGTAAGGGCAATCTGGGTAGGCTTAAAATGCCCTGTAACCTAGTACTTGCTCATGAACCTGTAAAACACACCAGCTGAATCTTCAGCTAAAAAAAAGCATGCGTTTTTTTTTTTTTTTTTTTTTTTTTTTGCAAAAGGATAAGCTCACCCTTATTGTGGGGATTTTGCCCACTATGCCCCTTTACTTGTCTAGACATACACATGTATTTGGGAAAAAAGTAGGTAGGCAAAGGACAGTGAGCTCACAGAGCTTGGTACTTTTATTGCTGGAATCAAAACATCAAATATTACCTTGGGTCTCATTTGCTGCCATTGCAACCAGATGCAGTTTCTGCTCCTCAGCAAAAGCCAAGTGTTCGCCTATTCTCTAGTCATTTCCTATAACTTGTTCATACCCTTTCTTGGTGATATTTTATTCATTAATCTTGATGTTTGCCCCTTTTTTTCTCATTGGAAGAGCTTTAACAACCATTACTCTTAATCCTCTTGGCATCAAGCCAACTGTGTCATTGCTGTCCTTTCTCTCCTCTTGGGAGAAAAAAAGTGTGTATATATATATATATATATATATATATATATATATATGTATATATATATATATATATATATATGTATATATATATATATATATATATATATATACAAAACACATATATATATATATATATATGTGTGTGTGTGTATATATATATATATCAAAAATATGTAGGTTTACTATTAAAAGTGCAAAATTCAAAATAAATTTCGTACATAAATGTCGACAATGTCAAATCTGCAGATTGACGACTGTTAGTCTGCAGTAATTGCCGAAACTGTTTAATTTGACATATACGGCAATTAATGACAATGCCACCCTTGCTGTAAATTCCGAAATCCTACAACTAACATCACATTTATGCACCCCCTACACCCCCTAACTATATATTCCAACTCCGAGATCGCACTACAGTGAGGAAAGGGATGTATATCCCTAACCGCACTGTTGCGCGATCTCTGTACATCCCTTCAAATGTTTATACTTGCGAATGCATAGCACATTGCAAATACAACGTTAGTACATATAGAATGTACTCAAATTAACCATTCTGACATCTGTAGATTGAATAATTCATAGGCGTACATTCCATCAATATTTTAATAGTAAACCATATAGATGTCTGTGTGTGTATGTATGTCGGTGTGTATATGTATATATATATATGTGTATGTATATATATGTGTGTGTGTGTGTGTGTGTGTGTATATATATATATATATATATATATATATATATATATATATGTATGTATATATATATATATATATATATATATATGTTTGTGTT